>NC_069503.1:672966168-673021168 GCF_027579735.1 Bombina bombina | reverse complement strand
TTGATTGCCTTGACATTCTGAACGGCTGCAATATAACATGTAAAAAATGGATGCACAACTCTGATTCAAGAGGCTTAATTAGTAAAATACATGCACATAAAACTAATGCACTTACTAGAAAAATAAAAACAAGTTGCTTATCAAAATACAAAATTCCCTCTTGGAGCTCACACCCAAATATGCCTCATATTACAGGATACAGGAGACAACTCTCTGTTACCTCCTCACTGGTGTTAGAGTCCAGTAAAAATGATAATATGCTGAATCAAACTGAGTTATGTAGAAATAGTTTTGCGTTTCTGTTCTCCTCCAGCATTCTGGTGTTACCGGTTGCTACGGTAGCCTTCCAGGGAACGCCTCTACGGGTTTTCACTGCTATGCGCGCCAACTTTCTCAAGAGGAATAGTGTACCTTATTCAAAGAGGCATTAAGGAGCTGTGGTTGTTGTGGGTGTGCGGCAATGATGTCATCGCTGCACACGCCATAGTATTTGATGCTGCTCTGGATTCACCTGGGAGGTCTCCTTGGTGCAAACAGGCACCTATGTAAGAACCTCCTTCACTTTTCTTCACTGCCTAAGTGTAGTTTAGTCTTGTGCTTCCCTGGGTGCTTATCTGAACGGCTGTTACTTTGATTGCCTTATTGTTGCTGAACTTTGCCTGCCTGACCACTCTGCCTGTTTAACCCTTGAATTGCTGGATTGCCTTATCATTGATAAACTCTGCCTGTCTGACCACTCTGCCTGTTTACCCTTGAATTGCTGGATTGCCTTATCATTACTGAACTCTGCTTGTCTGACCATTCTACTGGTTTACCCCTGAACTGCTAAACTGCTGGATTACCTTTAATACTGACCTCTGCCTGTTCCTGACCATTCTCCTGGTTTACCCCTGAACTGCTAAACTGCTGGATTACCTTTAATGCTGACCTCTGCCTGTTCCTGACTATTCTGCTGGTTTACCCCTGAACTGCTAATCTGCTGGATTGCCTTTCTCTTGTTGCCGTTAAGGACTGCCCTGTCTACCATGAGTACTGCTTACCTCATTTCTTATACTTACTTTGTTCTGGGATATTTCCTTATCCTTCCACTTGATGCCAGGATAAGAAGACTACTGGCCAAATATCCCACAAGCATTACAATATTCATGTTTAAAAAATTTCACATTCCTATGTTCTGTATATATCATTATATATATATATATATATATATATATATATATATATATATATATATATATATATATATATATATATATATATATACAGGTGAAACTCGAAAATTTTCAATATTGTGCAAAAGTTAATTTATTTCACTAATGCAACTTAAAAGGTGAAACTAATATATGAGATAGACTCATTACATGCAAAGCATGATAGTTAAAGTCGTGATTTGTCATAATTGTGATAATTATGGCTTACAGCTCATGAAAACCCCAAATCCACAATCTCAGAAAATTAGAATATTACATGCAATCAATAAAACAAGGATTGTACATACCTGTAGAACAATATCGGACCTCTGAAAAGTATAAACATGCAAACTGTATGTACTCAGTACTTGGTTTGGGCCCCTTTTGCAGCAATTACTGCCTCAATGTGGGTGGCATGGAAGCTATCAGCCTGTGGCACTGCTGAGGTGTTATGGAAGACCAGGATGCTTCAATAGCAGCCTTCAGCTCTTCTGCATTGTTCGGTCTCATGTATCTCATCTTTCTCTTGGCAATGCCCCATAGATTCTCTATGGAGTTCAGGTCAGGCGAGTTTGCTGGCCAATCAAGCACAGTAATCCCATGGTCATTGAACCAGGTTTTGGTGCTTTTGGCAGTGTGGGCAAGTGCCAAGTCATGCTGGAAAATGAAGTCAGCATCTCCATAGAGCTCGTCTGTGGAAGGAAGCATGAAGTGCTCCAAAATCTCCCGGTAGATGGCTGCGTTGACCCTGGACTTAATGAAGCACAGTGGACCAACACCAGCAGATGACATGGCTCCCCAAATCAACACAGACTGTGGAAACTTCACACTGGACTTCAAGCATCTTGCAGTGTGTGCCTCTCCATTCTTCCTCCATACTTTGGGTCCTTGGTTTCCAAATGAGATGCACAATTTGCTCTCATCAGAAAAGAGGACTTTGGACAACTGAGCAACAGACCAGGTCTGTTTTTCTTTAGCCCAGGTAAGTCACTTCTGACATTGTTTGTTGTTCAGGAGTGGCTTGACAAGAGGAATACGACATTTGAAGCCCATGTCCAGTATCCCTCTGTGTGTGGTGGCTCTTGTGAAGGTCCCCAACACTTTTGAATGGCCTTTTCCTGACAATCCTCTCCAGGCTGTGGTCATCCCTGCTGCTTGTGCACCTCTTTCTTCCACCCTTTTTCCTTCCACATAACTTTCTATTAATGTGCTTTGATACAGCACTTTGGGAACATCCAACTTCTTTTGCAATTACCTTTTGAGACTTACCCTCCTTACGGAGGATGTCAATAATGGTTTTCTGCACAACTGTCATATCAGCAGTCTTTCCCATGATTGTGATTCCTATTGAACCAGAGTGAGAGACCATTTAAAGGCTCAGGAACCCTTTGCAGGTGTTATGGCTTAATTAGCTGATTAGAGTGGGACACTTTGAGCCTAGAATATTGCACCTTTTCACAATATTCTAATTTTCTGAGATTGTGGATTTGGGGTTTTCATGAGCTGTAAGCCATAATCATCACAATTATGACAAATCACAGCTTGAACTATCTTGCTTTGCATGTAATGAGGCTATCTCATATATTAGTTTCACCTTTAAAGTTGGATTAGTGAAATAAATGAACTTTTGCACAATATTCTAATTTTTCGAGTTTCACCTGTATATATATATATATATATATATATATATATATATAATATATATATATATATATATATATATATATATATATATATATATTGTACCAAAATACCACCATATATATGTAGAAATATGTATTTATGAATAAATAGAAAATATTCTGCTGCGTGAAGAACATTGGAATGTGAAATATTAATATTTTCATGTCTGGTTAGTGCACTTGAGAATGTGTACTTGAGGACACGCCTCTATGGATTTCAACTGCTATGCGTGCCAACTTTCCCAAGAGTAATAGTGTACCTTATTCAAAGAGGCATTAAGGAGCTGTGGTGATTATTTATTTGGATAAGGTCAGTTAAAATTTAACACTTTATTTAACATATATACAAAGGCAGACAATTTACTTAAATCGGATCACTGTTTAGAAACAAACATTCATCAATTGTTTCTATATATTGTCATTACAAGTGACCCAACTGTAACATGATAAAACCAAAACCAAAAGGTAAAATATAAGGGCTACGTGCTCTAGAAAATACTATTGTGGTGGAGTTAATCGATATTGAGTGGATTTCAAGTTCAATTCATACAGTATTCACACAGGCTATGCGCTCAAAGGCGTCCTCCTACCTGCGTACTGCTGAGATTTAACTGAGTCAGCCGATTTCTAGCTGATCCCTATCAATCAATATCTCAACATTCATACAGTCTCAATTTATCTGTCGGAATTAAACTAATGTTTCCTTGTTCATAGAATATATATATGTATTAGCGCTAGAATTCAATGTAATATTGCTGATACTTATCGCTATGATAAGTCGTTAGGTAATGTTTGGCAAATTGATAGTGCCTAAAGTCTAGAGATTATTCATTTTCGTTCCAAGTGCTTATCATCACTACTTAAACAAGTTCTCAAAAATATAGGCCTATATTATTACCCTTAGATCGCTATATATATATTGATGATAACCGCTATTAAAGCGGCGACAATAGTAGCCAACAGATTATCAGTAACTAAGTTTCTAACACCACGCTAGAGTTCCAGAGCACGCCCACCGACGCGTTTCGTCACTTGTACGTGACTTCGTCAGGGCATAGGGCCAGCCCAACCTCAAATGCCGTCTTTTATCCTCCATAGTTGCCGTGGTAACGGGTTGTGTATTGCGGAAGTGTCCACCGCAATATCTACGGCGACTAAGTATTACTCTCCGATATTACAATTAAGTAATGTGTGATATGTCGGGTGTAGTTAAATTCCATGTCGTTAATCTCAGATTGTTATACGGAGCAATTTTTGCAGTGGTTGGAAGCTGTCCTCCTACTGACTCAATACTTTTTACAGACACATATATAATTACATATGTATTGTTAGTTTTTGACAGTAGTCTGTGCAATCTATCTATGAAAATATTACAGCAGTTTATGCTAAAACAATAGTTATCGGACATAGGGACTCCATAGTGGCTAAGGGTTATATATTTATTCAGCATGAGTACATATAGTCGGTCTAAAATGCTTATATTTCTCTAGTGCCAAACTGACAATTGGGCATATATCTATTGAGTCTAAAATAATAAATGTCTGTAGGACTAAATTAGCTTTATGTATGATTTTATCATAACACGTTTCTGTAAAGTTTACACATAAATCCTATGCTTATCTCGATAAAGGAGCTAAATCCTAATTATGTTGCTCCCTAAGGGGATATGTGTGTAATTTTTATATTTTAATAGTCATATTTAATAGCTACGTCCCATACATCATAATTTATTACCAAATATATAGACTTAGATATAGATCTTAGATTAAAATACGATCTCTAGAGAAAGCTCTTATAAGAGATTGCCTCATTTAAACACTTTGGTGATGCAGATTTTAATTCATGTATCCATCTGCATTCTTTTTGAAGCAGAAGTTTGTTAATGTCACCCCTTCTGCCCTTAAGCTTTAGTTGTTCTATGGCAAAGAAATGTATCTGATATTTCTCTTGTTGATGAACTGTGTTCATATGCTTAGCTACTGGTACATTCCTGTCCCATTTTATGTCCCCTATATGTTCAAGGACTCTTGTTCTTAGTTCCCTTGAGGTTTCACCTACATAAATTAGGGGACATTTGCACATGGCTACGTATACAACTCTCTTGGTTCTACAATTCATAAATTCATTTATAGGGTAGTTATTCCCTGTTTTTGGATGAACAAATTGTTTCATTGGGGACATATTTTTGCACGCTTGGCAGCGGCCACATTTAAAGAACCCTTTTGTTTCTTGAAGCCATGTTTTCTGAGGATTTTGTACAAATTGACTCCTAGTCAAGGTGTCTTTCAAATTATGTGATCTCCTATTAGTTATCTTAGGTCTATCTGCGATAACTTCAGACAATTCAGGGTCCTCATGTAGGACCTGCCAGTGTTTTTGAAATATGTGTTGGATACTGCTGTGTTTTTCATCGAATGTGCCTATAATTCTGATTTGCTGACTGTCTTTATTTCTGTCAGTATCAATTTTTTCCTGTAGTAGTGGTGCTCTCTCTAGTGCCTTAGCTCGTTGGTAAGCTTTTTTAAGGCATCTATTAGGGTATCCCCTTTCTTTGAACCTTTTTCTTAGTTCTTGAGCTTCCAATTCAAAATCTTCTAAAGAGCTGCAATTGCGCCTAGCCCTCAGGTATTGGCCAAATGGGATGCCCATCCTTTGGCTTTTAGGATGGTAGCTTTTCCAGTTTAGGAGATTATTAGTAGCTGTCTCTTTCCTAAATAATTTTGTACTTAGGGATCCATCGCACTCTTTTCGAATTTCCAAGTCTAGAAAAGAAATGCTTGTTTCTTCAATCATTGAGGTATAGTGCATACCGTGAGTATTGTCATTTAACCATAACATAAAGTCATTAAAGTTCTCTTTGGAACCTGTCCATAATATAAGCACATCATCGATGTAGCGAATAAATAGATCCATATATTTCATAAAAGGGTTCATTTCTTCATTTAGGATATATGTATGTTCTATCCAACCCAAAAACAAATTTGCATAAGTGGGGGCACAGCATGTACCCATTGCTGTGCCCCTTTTCTGCAAATATACTTTATTATCAAAAAGAAAGTAGTTGTGTTGTAACACAAAATCAAGTAGTTCAATTATAAAATCATCAGCCTTACTGCCTTTTGGGTTTGTCATTTTTAAGAAGAATTGTACAGCCTGTTTCCCTAGAGAGTGTGATATATTTGAATATAGACTCTCGACGTCAATGCTTGCTAGTAGTGTATTCTCACTCACATAGACATTCTCCAAGCATTTTAGAACTTCCTTAGTGTCTTGGACATATGATGTCAGTGTGTGTACATATTCTCTTAGGCCTAGATTTGGAGTTTGGCGGTAGCCGTGAAAACTAGCGTTAGAGGCTCCTAACGCTGGTTTTAGGCTACCGCCGGTATTTGGAGTCATTCAAAAAAGGGTCTAACGCTCACTTTTCAGCCACGACTTTTCCATACCGCAGATCCCCTTACGTCATTTGCGTATCCTATCTTTTCAATGGGATCTTTCTAACGCCGGTATTTAGAGTCGTGTCTGAAGTGAGCGTTAGAAATCTAACGACAAAACCCCAGCCGCAGAAAAAAGTCAGTAGTTAAGAGCTTTCTGGGCTAACGCCGGTTCATAAAGCTCTTAACTACTGTGCTCTAAAGTACACTAACACCCATAAACTACCTATGTACCCCTAAACCGAGGCCCCCCCACATCGCCGCCACTCGATAAAAAATTTTTAACCCCTAATCTGCCGACCGCCACCTACGTTATCCTTATGTACCCCTAATCTGCTGCCCCTAACACCGCCGACCCCTATATTATATTTATTAACCCCTAACCTGCCCCCCACAACGTCGCAGCCAGCTACCTACAATAATTAACCCCTAATCTGCCGACCACAAAGAGCCGCCACCTACATTATAGCTATGTACCCCTAATCTGCTGCCCCTAACACCGCCGACCCCTATATTATATTTATTAACCCCTAATCTGCCCCCCTCAACGTCGCCTCCACCTGCCTACACTTATTAACCCCTAATCTGCCGAGCGGACCTGAGCGCTACTATAATAAAGTTATTAACCCCTAATCCGCCTCACTAACCCTATAATAAATAGTATTAACCCCTAATCTGCCCTCCCTAACATCGCCGACACCTAATTTCAATTATTAACCCCTAATCTGCCGACTGGAGCTCACCGCTATTCTAATAAATGTATTAACCCCTAAAGCTAAGTCTAACCCTAACACTAACACCCCCCTAAGTTAAATATAATTTTAATCTAACAAAATAAATTAACTCTTATTAAATAAATTATTCCTATTTAAAGCTAAATACTTACCTGTAAAATAAACCCTAATATAGCTACAATATAAATTATAATTATATTATAGCTATTTTAGGATTAAAATTTATTTTACAGGTAACTTTGTATTTATTTTAACCAGGTACAATAGCTATTAAATAGTTAAGAACTATTTAATAGCTAAAATAGTTAAAATAATTACAAATTTACCTGTAAAATAAATCCTAACCTAAGTTACAATTAAACCTAACACTACACTATCAATAAATTAATTAAATAAAATACCTATAATTATCTACAATTAAACCTAACACTACACTATCAATAAATAAATTAAATACAATTCCTACAAATAAATACAATGAAATAAACTAACTAAAGTACAAAAAATAAAAAAGAACTTTACAAACATTAGAAATATATTACAACAATTTTAAACTAATTACACCTACTCTAAGCCCCCTAATAAAATAACAAAGCCCCCCAAAATAAAAAAATGCCCTACCCTATTCTAAATTACTAAAGTTCAAAGCTCTTTTACCTTACCAGCCCTGAACAGGGCCCTTTGCGGGGCATGCCCCAAGAAGTTCAGCTCTTTTGCCTGTAAAAAAAAACATACAATACCCCCCCCAACATTACAACCCACCACCCACATACCCCTAATCTAACCCAAACCCCCCTTAAATAAACCTAACACTAAGCCCCTGAAGATCTCCCTACCTTGAGTCGTCTTCACCCAGCCGAGTCAAATTCTTCATCCAAGCGGAGCAAGAAGAGGTCCTCCATCCGATAGAAGTCTTCATCCAAGCGGGGCAGAAGAGGTCTTCCATCCGATTGAAGGCTTCATCCAAGAGGAATCTTCTATCGTCATCCATCCGGAGTGGAGCGGCAGCATCCTGAAAACCTCCGACGCGGAACATCCATCCTGGCCGACGACTGAACGACGAATGACGGTTCCTTTAAATGACGTCATCCAAGATGGCGTCCCTCGAATTCCGATTGGCTGATAGGATTCTATCAGCCAATCGGAATTAAGGTAGGAATATTCTGATTGGCTGATGGAATCAGCCAATCAGAATCAAGTTCAATCCGATTGGCTGATCCAATCAGCCAATCAGATTGAGCTCGCATTCTATTGGCTGTTCTGATCAGCCAATAGAATGCAAGCTCAATCTGATTGGCTTATTCAATCAGCCAATCAGATTTTTCCTACCTTAATTCCGATTGGCTGATAGAATCCTATCAGCCAATCGGAATTCGAGGGACGCCATCTTGGATGACGTCATTTAAAGGAACCGTCATTCGTCGTTCAGTCGTCAGCCAGGATGGATGTTCCGCGTCGGAGGTCTTCAGGATGCTGCCGCTCCGCTCCGGATGGATGACGATAGAAGATGCCTCTTGGATGAAGACTTCAATCAGATGGAAGACCTCTTCTGCCCCGCTTGGATGAAGACTTCTACCGGATGGAGGACCTCTTCTTGCTCCGCTTGGATGAAGAATTTGGCTCGGCTGGGTGAAGACGACTCAAGTTAGGGAGATATTCAGGGGCTTAGTGTTAGGTTTATTTAAGGGGGGTTTGGGTTAGATTAGGGGTATGTGGGTGGTGGTTTGTAATGTTGGGGGGGTATTGTATGTTTTTTTTTACAGGCAAAAGAGCTGAACTTCTTGGGGCATGCCCCGCAAAGGGCCCTGTTCAGGGCTGGTAAGGTAAAAGAGCTTTGAACTTTAGTAATTTAGAATAGGGTAGGGCATTTTTTATTTTGGGGGGGCTTTGTTATTTTATTAGGGGGCTTAGAGTAGGTGTAATTAGTTTAAAATTGTTGTAATATATTTCTAATGTTTGTAAATATTTTTTTATTTTTTGTAACTTAGTTCTTTTTTATTTTTGTACTTTAGTTAGTTTATTTCATTGTATTTATTTGTAGATATTGTATTTAATTTATTTATTGATAGTGTAGTGTTAGGTTTAATTGTAGATAATTATAGGTATTTTATTTAATTAATTTATTGATAGTGTAGTGTTAGGTTTAATTGTAACTTAGGTTAGGATTTATTTTACAGGTAAATTTTTAATTATTTTAACTATTTTAGCTATTAAATAGTTCTTAACTATTTAATAGCTATTGTACCTGGTTAAAATAATTACAAAGTTACCTGTAAAATAAATATTAATCCTAAAATAGCTATAATATAATTATAATTTATATTGTAGCTATATTAGGATTTATTTTACAGGTAAATATTTATCTTTAAATAGGAATAATTTAATAAAGTTAGTTAATTTCGTTAGATTAAAATTATATTTAACTTAGGGGGGTGTTAGTGTTAGGGTAGACTTAGCTTTAGGGGTTAATACATTTATTAGAATAGCGGTGAGCTCCAGTCGGCAGATTAGGGGTTAATAATTGAAGTTAGGTGTCGGCGATGTTAGGGAGGGCAGATTAGGGGTTAATACTATTTATTATAGGGTTAGTGAGGCGGATTAGGGGTTAATAACTTTATTATAGTAGCGCTCAAGTCCGGTCGGAGATTAGGGGTTAATAAGTGTAGGCAGGTGGAGGCGATGTTGTGGGGGGCAGATTAGGGGTTAATAAATATAATATAGGGGTCGGCGGTGTTAGGGGCAGCAGATTAGGGGTACATAGGGATAATGTAAGTAGCGGCGGTTTACGGAGCGGCAGATTAGGGGTTAAAAATAATATACAGGGGTCAGCGATAGCGGGGGCGGCAGAATAGGGGTTAATAAGTGTAAGGTTAGGGGTGTTTAGACTCTGGGTACATGTTAGAGTGTTAGGTGCAGACGTAGGAAGTGTTTCCCCATAGGAAACAATGGGGCTGCGTTAGGAGCTAAACGCGGCTTTTTTGCAGGTGTTAGGTTTTTTTTCAGCTCAAACAGCCCCATTGTTTCCTATGGGGGAATCGTGCACGAGCACGTTTTGGAGGCTGGCCGTGTCCGTAAGCAACTCTGGCATCGAGAGTGGCAGTTGCGTTAAATATGCTCTACGCTCCTTTTTTGGAGCCTAACGCAGCCATTCTGTGGACTCTCAATACCAGAGTTATTTTAAAGGTGCGGCCAGAAAAAAGCCAGCGTTAGCTACGCGGGTCGTTACCGACAAAACTCTAAATCTAGCCGTTAATTTCTTGTCTACAAAAGTATTCACTTTTTCAGTCAAACAACCATTCCCAGATACTATTGGTCTTCCTGGGGGTGACAGTAAGTTTTTGTGGACTTTTGGCAGGCTGTAAAAGGTAGCTACTATTGGGTTTCAATTCACTCATATATTGGTATTCTGATTTTGTAATGATTCTTTCACCATACCCTTTATCTAATATAGATTTCAGATCTTTTATGTATGTTAATGTCGGGTCTTTAGATAAAATTTGATAATTATCTTTATTTGTTAGAATATCAAGACACATCTTTTTGTACTGGGGGTTTGACATGATAACCAAGTTACCGCCCTTATCGGCATTCATAATTGTTATATCAGTGTTGTTAGTTAATTCTGCCAATGCTTCTCTTTCTTTAAAACTAAGGTTCTTTTTAGTTTTACTTTTACAGTTAAGGGCTTCAAGTTCTGTAGTTACCAATGTTACAAATTTGTCTACCGTTGGATATTTGGAGATTGTGGGCATGAAGGTACTCTTAGGTTTCACAATGCTATTTGCTTGTGTAGCATCAGTGTCATCATTTTCATCTAGTAATATTTTCATTAAAGTAACAATTTCTAGATCCTCTTCATCCACTCCCATATCCATAAGGCATGCTTTATTTGCCTCCTTGTGATATTTATGTAGTGCCAGCTTTATGGCAAAAAGATGTGTGTCTTTAACCCAATTGAAGGTGTCATATTTGGGGGTAGGGATAAAGGAAAGCCCCTTGGATAATAAACTGTGGTGTTCATGTCTCAGAGTAATTCCTGCCAAATTGATGACTTGTAATTGATTATCTTTCATTTTTGTTTGTTTGGTTTTCTCTTGTTTTGTTGTCTTGTTTTTATAGTTGTTTTTGGTGGGAACAGATCCTTCTCTAAAAAAATCCTAGTAATGGATGGTTCCGTCATAGGTGTTATAGCTGTAGTTGTGGTTATTGGTTTTGATTCTTCTTCTGACAATTCTGACTCTGCAGAAGAACTTTCTGCTGTGGTATTTTTACCTTTATTTTCTTGTATCTGTCTCACATTTCTACGTTTGTAATTAACTTTATAAATATTGCCTTTTTGATGGTCTGACCAGTCTCTATGTAGTTTTCTATTTTTTGTTTCACTAAGTTCTTCTTTTAGTTTATCAATATGAAATTTTAGTTTTTGATCTAAAGCCTCAAAATCTTTGTCTGAGGTGAATTTATTAGTTTGTATTCTTGCCTCTTCAACTAATTTTGTTAGTTGCTCATACTGACTCCTTTCATATTCTAATGTAAGTTTCATCAGATCTAATGAGCACTGCGTCAGAATTTCCTGCCACCTTAAGACAAAGTTCTCATCTGGGATGTGAAAAGAAGGTGCTAATTGTATCCTCAGACCCCTAGGAATGAGTTTGTTTTTTACATAATTTTCTAGACTAAAATTATTTATTTACATACATCAGCACAGCTGAAGCTTTGAGTGATTATTTAAACATTCTTATTTCTTTTTATTGGTACTATATTTGGAGTTTCTACATATAATCAATTTGTGCTATATACTATTTATATTCATGTATTAAGCCTCAAATAGTGTGTTACCCTTTGTGAGTGCTTGAATAAGTTAATTTGGGCAATATCTCACTTCCAGACCCCAGTGGGGAAAAAATAATCAAAGAACTCTTAGGCACGGTCTTTGATGGATAACTTCTTGCCTCTGCGGCAGATCAAGATGTTGTGTACAGCGCCTTAGTAGTAGTGGGGCTGCTGCAACAGTAAATAATAGTTACATTCTCAAAGCAATACAAGGTATGCGATTTTTCAACATATTTTTTTATATGTTTTTTTTTCAACATATTCATATAGGCTTCCATACTGTGTATTGCTTTTTAGTACACATTTTGGTATACACTAGTAATGTGAATTTTTTTATCTAGGGTGACTCATTTCAGAAAGACGTCCAGACTATTGCTTTCTATTGTGTTCTCAACAAGAAAGGTGCCAAATACACATTTTCTATCTTGGTAGATTGTGAGATGGAAATAGGTTAAATCGATCTGTCATGAATCCACATTGTGAAAAACATTGTTGTGCATAAGCTCCATAGCTTGATAAACCTGAGAGCTAATTTACTAGCGTATTTTGACGTGGTAGAATGCTAGTTGAAGCTTTGATAAATGGAGCCCATAGTGTTCCCATTTTTATATAATTCTCCTGATTTGATTTCCCAGAAATATTTAAACATTTTTTAAGAAAGCCTTAAACTGAGACCCTTCCTCCCTTTCAGTCTTGTGATTAATTGCTTAAACTGTGTGATTAAGTTTATAGTACTATAAGATATATTTTAAGAGACATAAGTATTTAAAACAGAAAGACACAACAAGATTTTACCTGTTTGTAAATGCCCATTTTGTCAATTTGCCATATTTTTTATAAAGCCAGCAATAGCATACATTATTCTGTTTTGCAGATCAACATAACTGTTAATCAAAGTAATTAAATTGAAACACTTTTCACTGGTACTGAAAAGGCATTCATTTTGTTTTATAGGGTTATTGATCAAACAAAGGACAAACAAACACCTGATTAAACGTTTTGCAATTTCACTCATAAAGAGGAAAACATAGAATTCTAATAATTGAATCAGATTACTATCTAAGGCAACAATTGTATTAGCTTTCAACTTGTTTGATTGTACACAACAAATGTCTTTCAAAAAAATATTCCATATAAATTTGCTTTATCTGTCAATTGCTACAGTATAGATAGTATAAACACTCACAAAATCACTAGTGTTTATTCATACTGATGCCTGTGATGATTTGAGCCAAAAAACATGGACAATATTTGTCTCAAAACATTTCCCTAGGAGGAAGTCATGGCAAAATGTTCCTCATAAGGACACAAAGATTTTCAAGCTGTGTACCTGAGAAGTAAATTGAAAAAAAAAAGAAAAAAATTATCAATAAACTTGGGGTTATTATTATTTTCGTTTCCACAAAATGCATCTACATTTATAAATAAAACAATTAGTATTACATCTTCAGAAGCATAATTTAAATTTATTCAATTGGACTAGGATCGAGGTGGACAAATAAAATGAATAAAATAATTGATAGAAATTATTCTATTTGGCCTTGAATAGTGTCTCGTTAAAGAGTATTTCCATCCTGCTGGAGTATTCTAATGCAACAATTTCACGATGCAACAACTTGCTGCTTTTCCTTTTCAAATGAGAAATAAAGGTTTGAATATATTATGAGATATTATATTACCCCAATATTTTTTTAAGTCTTACAAAAGAGTTAAACTTATATGATTGGGCCTTCTTTAGAAAATATTTATGAATTCTACTCTTAATGATTTTCACGTTTCTTTGAGTGCAAGTTAAATTGCGCTCGCATTATAAGTTGAAAGTAAATGTGAATGCGTGAGCATTTATGCTATAATGATTACCACAAACTCAGAACTCTTGTTAACTGATTCGCTAAACTAAAAAGTGTCACAAAATGCATCAAAAATACAGTACAAAGTACAGTTAAACACATAATAATAAAATTATTAATACAAATTATTAAAAAAATATTGCACACAAAAGTTATAAGAGCTCAAAGATTTGAGTTCTCATGTGTTAGAAAAAAAAGGCAGGCAAAGGGCTTTAACATAGAGATACATATATACGCATGTCTAAAGATGTATATGTATGTGTCTATATATTTATACATATGTATTTATGTAATTATATGTGTATATATGTATTTACAGACAAATATACACATATAAACACATACATATGTACACATATATAGATATATATAGAAGGGCATTGGTGCCCTTTGCAGTCAAGTACATGTATACATAAAAAAGCATATTTATGCAATATTTGTCACGCCTCTCCTCCATGATCATAGCCGTTGCTATGATCATGGCGTGACTCTCAGCTCCGTGAGCATGGCCGTTGCCATGATCATGGTGGTTGTTGTGGGTGTGCGGTGATTACATCATCGCCGCACGCCGTAATATCTGATGCCGCTCTGGATTCACCTGGGAGGTCTCCTTGGCGCAAACAGGCGCCTATGTAAGTACCTCCTTCATTTCTCTTCACTGCTCAAGTATAGGTTAGTCTTGTGCATCACTGGGTGCTTATCTGAACTGCTGTTAATTTGATTGCCTTATTGTTGCTGCCTGTTTAACTCTTGAATTTCTGGATTGCCTTATCATTACTGAACTCTGCCTGCCTGACCATTCTACTGGTTTACCCCTGAACTGCTAAACCTGGATTACCTTTGTTGCTGACCTCTGCCTGTTCCTGACCATTCTCCTGGTTTCCCCTTAACTGCTAAACTGCTGGATTACCTTTGTTGCTGACCTCTGCTTGTTCCTGACTATTCTGCTGGTTTACTCCTGAACTGCTAATCTGCTGGATTGCCTTTCTCTTGTTGCCGTTAAGGACTGCCCTGTCTACCATGAGTACTACTTACCTCATTTCTTATACTTACTTTGTTCTGGGATATTTCCTTATCCTTCCACTTGACACCGGGATACAAAGACTACTGGCCAAGTTTGGTCTGATAGGAAAATATCCCACGAGCATTACAATATTCATTTTTTTTACTATGTTTTTACTGTAAATATTTCACATTCCTATGTTCTGTATATATATATATATATATATATATATATATATATATATATATATATTGTACAAAATACCACCAGATATATGTAGAAATATGTATTTATGAATAAATAGAAAATATTCTGCTACGTCAAGAACATTGGAATGTAAAATATTAATATTTTAATTTCTGGTTAGTGCACTTCAGAATATGCGTTCAGGTTAGCGCAAGAGTGGGTTGTTAGGTTTTTTTCAGCTTTTTTTTTCTCCATTGACTTCTATGGGGGAATGTTTGAACGCATTGGGTTAGTGCACAAGAGATAACGTTTTACTTTCAACTTGTAATATGAGTGCAACCCGACGCACGCAAAAAGTTTACTTCTAGCACAGTTAGCGCAAGACCAAAAGCACTAAATAGCGCTCCACTTGTAATCTGGCCCTATGTGTAGATGTGTGACTGTCTCATCTGGAATAACCTACACATATTAAGACAATTACAAAACCAATTGGTACTTATGTACTAATATAAACACACATGGTTTATAAAATTACTTTATACTTTTTTTTTAAAGAAATCAAAATTTCTGAGTTAAATATAATTTTCTTGAGCACTTGATTTGAGGTTTAGCACCAGAGGCACATATTGATTTCATTTACTGTATGCATTTACTTGAATATATAGCTAGTTTTAATATTTATCTCTTGTTTTAACCAACATTTTTGCAAAGAACAAACCTGTGATTCTCAAAAAAAAAAGAAGTTACCAGTGCTTATGGCAGCACTGAGTTTTTACTATTTAACCAGTTTCCAAGCAAAATACAAATATTAGATTCTCAGAAAATAATAAAGAAGTGACATGACCATAATATGTTTACTTTTGCTTCTGTTAACAGGCTAGCAAGTGTTTAATTTCCCTTGAGGAATGAGTGTTCGCACAATCAGTAAAAGGTAGATAGTGAAGACCATATTTTCTCAATTCATCAAAAGGAGATTCCAGAGTACACAGACCATATGAGAAAAACAAATACTTAAACTTATTCCACATTTAATGGCTATATTGAACATAGTCTCTTATGCCATTTATTTTAAGGCTAAATATGTATGCATCATAGTCATTATGTAAATAAAATAACATTTTAGAAAATATAATTAATCAACTACTGGATGAAAAAAACATTGGTTTCACTGAAATTCACTAAACCTACCAATAGATATTTCCGAGAGAATTAAGTTGAGCAGTATGTTGTTAAATATAGGCTGACTGAACTACAGTACATTCAAATATTAACACAGTACTAGCATTTAAAGTACAAATATAATCTAAAAATATAAAAATGTATATTAAGGTTCATTTTATATTATAGGTAAAGAGATATGGAAGTCAAAATAAATGTTTCATGATTCTGACTGCGCCTGCAATTTTATATCTCATTACAATTTACCTTTTTTGTCAACTTTACTTCTTTCTTTTTACTTGCGCTCTTGTCTTGAGCATTGCATGCATAACTATAAAGCAAATGTATTATGACTGCAGGCATCAAATTCTCAAGTAGATAACCTGTCCACCAACAACGCTACTTTTGATGTAGAATCACGTGGCAAAATTTAGGACTGCTCAAGAACAGTTCAACTTGTGTTGCTGATTAACTCCTCAGCAGTTTCCACTCTCTCTTTCTGGGCCTGATCCTCTAAAATTCATCAAAATGGAATGAAATAACATGCTGACCCTTATAGAGAAAGACCTCTCTCAGTTCTCTAAAAAAAAAAAGGGGGTTAATCTGGAAGTTGCAGCAAGTGGCAAGCTGCCTCCCATAGAAAGCAATGACATTTTCTGGAATGGAGAATCTTGTAGGGGAGAGTGAATGTGACAGGGAGCACCTGCAACTGAATACAACATTTTTTTTTTCAGAAGTACATACAAATCAAATTATGCTGTGTTCAGTGCACTATACCTTCCATTTGCTTCTAGTTTCAGATACATGCCTTTTGCAATCAGTTTAGTAAGTATTGGGTATATTGAGACAAACTTATTAACCAAACTACAAGAGTAAATAAGTTAGTATAGTGTTTAAACTGTGTATATAGATATGTTGATAATGATAAACAGTCCGGGATCTCTCACAGTCGTGAAAACATATAAAACAGACCAATACCAAAGGAAGGTATAGTGGAAATGCACAGACACAAAGGACTATGAGTTTCAGGGTAGCTTTCCTCAAATATCCTTACAGCTTTTCTTGGTCTGCTTCAACCAGCTGTATACTCACTCAGCCATGTTGCCACCTTCCACAATGCGACATGCACTGGTAATTCCTCTCCCAAGCGAGCCACACACATTCTGTTGTGTAGACGCATTGACCTGTTTTGTCCTTTGTTTTATATGTCTTAATAAGTCACAACAAGAGTTAAATTTTACAAGTTTTCCCTATTTGACTAAGACAAACTTACCAACATTCATTTGGCAATATAAATCAGTTAGATCTGCAGGGGTAAAATGTTTAGAGAATATTATGACAAACTTCATACCCACCAAATGAACACTCCTGTCCAGAACAATCACTGAGAATGGAAAACTAATTTCACATTGTGTATGATTACATTGCACTTCAAATATGAATTTTTATTTAGAATACATGAGAGAAAATTGAGCATGTACCACAGGGATTATTTCTTATTATTTTTCTTATTATTATTATACTTTATTTATGAAGCACCAAAATATTACGCAGTGCTGTCCATGGGTATAATTAATTTAAAGAAAATGATATAAAACTTGTAAGAGACAAGACAAAATTTTACAAACACATACAGGAGGAATTGAGGGCAATATTCCCATGGGAATTTACAATCTAGAAGGGTAGGAGGTTGAGAAACAGGAGGTGATGACTGGAATATTGAGAAATATGTTAATGCAGAGTTAGATGAGGGAAATGTTAGGTTAGTGAAATTATTTTATTAATGAGTTGGGTGGTAGGCTTCTCTGAACAAAAAAAAGTCTTTAGGAAGCATTTAAAAGAAGAAAGATTAGGGGAAAGCCTGACAGCATGAGGAAGAGTGTTCCAGAGGGTAGGTGCTGCACGACAGAAGTCCTGCAGTCTAGCATGGGAAGAGCTAATAGTCAAAGATGCAAGAAGCAGGTCATTATTGGATCTTAGTGGGCGGGCTGGAGTATACTTTTTGATTAGAGAGGATAGGTAGTGGGGAGCGGCGTTGGTGAGAGCTTTGTATGTAAGGGTGAGAAGCAGCAGATACAGGGCAACAGGAAAGGTGGATAAGCCTTGCAGAGGCATTTAGGATGGATTAAAGGGGGGAGAGACAGGGGGGAGAGAAAGAGGAAGGCCAGTAAGTAGGTTATTGCAGTAGTCAAGTCGAGAAATAACAAGGGAGTGGATTATTTACTTTGTGGTGTTAGCGCTCAGAAAAGGGTGAATCTTTTAAATATTGCATAGATGGTTTTGGCAGTATGAAGAAAGCGAATGGATGTGGGGGAGGAAGGATAGATTTGAGTCAAATGTAACTCCGAGGCAGCAGACTTGGTGTGCTGGGGAGATAGTGATGCCGTCGACAGGGATAGAAAAGTCAGAAGTTGGCTTAGAGCTTAAGGGGGGGGGGGGGGAGATTAGAAAGAGCGCAGTCTTGAACATGTTAATCTTTAGGTGGTGAGAGGCCATCCAGGAAGAAATACCAGATAAGCAGTCACTGACATGAGAAAGGACAGAGGGAGATAGAGTGAGAGTGGAGAGGTAGATCTGGGGGTCATCAGCATAGAGGTGATATTTAAAGCCATAACTGTTAAATTTACCCAGTGAAGAATTATAAGTGGCGAAGAGTAGAGGACCCAGAACAGATCCTTGAGGTACTTCAACAGACAGAGGCATTGGAGAAGAGGAGTCACCAACAAATGACACAGGAAAAGACCTGTGAGAAAGATAAGAGTTAATCCAAGAAATAGCAGTGTCACAGAGGCCAAAAGAGCTAAGGGTCTGTAGGAGGAGGGGGTAGTGAACTGTGTCGATGGCAGATGAGAGGTCAAGTAAGATAAGTATAAAGTAGTGGCAATTACTTTTAACAGAAAGAAGATTGTTAGCAACCTTGGTAACAGCAGTACCAAGAATAAACTTATAGTGGATGAAATCAGGTTAAGACTGAGTTTTCCTCCAGACACGCTTAACAGTATGGGAGCATTTTTGCAAATAACGCGTTTGCTGAGAGTGCCAGGGCTGTAACTGACAGTGTGATGTTTCGCGCAGTTAAGTCTAGTGCTGAGGAGAGAGTTTTGTTATAGTGGGCTGTAGCAAGATCAGGGCAGGTTATCGTGGAAGTATGAGGGAGGAGATGATTTTTGAAAACTGGAGAAGATTCACAGCATGTAGATTTCTTAGTAGAATGTATGTAATGAATCCTAACTAATTGATCTTTCAGATTCTTTGATCTTACATACCTTATTAATACTTTGGGGCATATTTATCAAGCTCCGAATGGAGCTTGATGCCCCGTGTTTCTGGCGAGCAGTTATGAAGCAGCGGTCACAAAGACCGCTGCTCCATAACCTGTCCGCCTGCTCTGAGCAGGCGGACAGACATAGCCATAAATCAACCCGATCGAGTACGATCGGGTTGATTGACACCCCCCTACTGGCGGCCTATTGGCTCTTGTGAGCTGCTGGTGCAATGCTGAATACGGCGAGCATATTGCTCGCCGTATTCAGCGAGGTCTGTCGGACCTGATCCGCACTGTCGGATCAGGTCCGACAGACCTTGATAAATAGAGGCCCATATCTCCAATTAGACTTTTAATGTAGGGTCACTTTGTATAATGTACCAGTTATCATTTATGATCCTAATTATGTTGTACATTTGTATGTTGTATTGAGTCTAGGATTATTGGCCTTCGTCTGTGTTTTATTTTTGGGTCAATAATCCTAGACTCATTTCAACAAAGTGACCCTACATTAATAGATATACTTATTAATTGTGTATAGAAAACCAAGGAAGCTAAAAGATCAATTATTTAGAAATCATTATGTACATTACAGGGAGTGCAGAATTATTAGGCAAATGAGTATTTTGACCACATCATCCTCTTTATGCATGTTGTCTTACTCCAAGCTGTATAGGCTCGAAAGCCTACTACCAATTAAGCATATTAGGGGATGTGCATCTCTGTAATGAGAAGGGGTGTGGTCTAATGACATCAACACCCTATATCAGGTGTGCATAATTATTAGGCAACTTCCTTTCCTTTGGCAAAATGGGTCAAAAGAAGGACTTGACAGGCTCAGAAAAGTCAAAAATAGTGAGATTTCTTGCAGAGGGATGCAGCACTCTTAAAATTGCAAAGCTTCTGAAGCGTGATCATCGAACAATCAAGCGTTTCATTCAAAATAGTCAACAGGGTCGCAAGAAGCGTGTGGAAAAACCAAGGTGCAAAATAACTGCCCATGAACTGAGAAAAGTCAAGAGTGCAGCTGCCAAGATGCCACTTGCCACCAGTTTGGCCATATTTCAGAGCTGCAACATCACTGGAGTGCCCAAAAGCACAAGGTGTGCAATACTCAGAGACATGGCCAAGGTAAGAAAGGCTGAAAGACGACCACCACTGAACAAGACACACAAGCTGAAACGTCAAGACTGGGCCAAGAAATATCTCAAGACTGATTTTTCTAAGGTTTTATGGACTGATGAAATGAGAGTGAGTCTTGATGGGCCAGATGGATGGGCCCGTGGCTGGATTGGTAAAGGGCAGAGAGCTAGGTGGAGGTGGAGTACTGGTTTGGGCTGGTATCATCAAAGATGAGCTTGTGGGGCCTTCTCGGGTTGAGGATGGAGTCAAGCTCAACTCCCAGTCCTACTGCCAGTTTCTGGAAGACACCTTCTTCAAGCAGTGGTACAGGAAGAAGTCTGCATCCTTCAAGAAAACATGATTTTCATGCAGGACAATGCTCCATCACACGCGTCCAAGTACTCCACAGCATGGCTGGCAAGAAAGGGTATAAAAGAAGAAAATCTAATGACATGGCCTCCTTGTTCACCTGATCTGAACCCCATTGAGAACCTGTGGTCCATCATCAAATGTGAGATTTACAAGGAGGGAAAACAGTACACCTCTCTGAACAGTGTCTGGGAGGCTGTGGTTGCTGCTGCACGCAATGTTGATGGTGAACAGATCAAAACACTGACAGAATCCATGGATGGCAGGCTTTTGAGTGTCCTTGCAAAGAAAGGTTTCTATATTGGTCACTGATTTGTTTTTGTTTTGTTTTTGAATGTCAGAAATGTATATTTGTGAATGTTGAGATGTTATATTGGTTTCACTGTTAAAAATAAATAATTGAAATGGGTATATATTTGTTTTTTGTTAAGTTGCCTAATAATTATGCACAGTAATAGTCACCTGCACACACAGATATCCCCCTAAAATAGCTATAACTAAAAACAAACTAAAACTACTTCCAAAACTATTCAGCTTTGATATTAATGAGTTTTTTGGGTTCATTGAGAACATGGTTGTTGTTCAATAATAAAATTAATCCTCAAAAATACAACTTGCCTAATAATTCTGCACTCCCTGTATACCTAGAAAGAATCCATCACTAACTAAATGCATACCTATGGTACATGCTATATATGCTCACAGGTATAATCCTTTAACAAACTATGAGATCAATCAGAAAAAGAGCATATCTTTAAACAATACTATTCCTGTAGATCAGAATTAAAAATGCAGAAAAGGATCTTAAACATGTCAAAACAATTACAGTGTAGCCAAATATTACTTAAAATCACATGAAGGAAATTCAAATGTTTTAAAATTTGCAGCTATACAAAAGATATCCTTAGGCATCAGAAAAGGAAATATGGAGACATCCCTCCTAAGAGCAGAATGCAAATGGCTCTTTCTACTTGACTTCAACAATTTTTATGTATACTTACAACTAATACTTTTTATACTGTATAGCTTGATTATGTATTATGCTAATTATTTATGTGCCACATTCTTTAGTTTATTTTAAAGCCCCTTCTCTGACTCTGGGTAATTTATAGCACAATTTTATTATTTACTAATTGTTTGTTGTATAACAATTAAACAATGTGTGCAATTTTTAACTTTAATAAACATACTTTATCTTTTTTAAATTTATTATCACACTTTAAGAATTATAATCCATTCTTTTTTTGCTGTATAATTATGATTTACTTATAAATAATCCTGATCAAAACTATACATTTTTATGTTTCAGATTCTCAACAAGCATAATATCACAATGTTTAATGATGCACCTTTCTCTTTTACTTTTAACCCAAAAAGTAAAAGGCACCTTCTTGTGCGTATGAATCGTATATGTGGTACACAAATAAAATCTCTCACAGATGTCAAGGTACTCACAAAAATCTCAGCACTCCCTCATGCTTTTAGGAGCTGACAGGCTCAGGGTTTTAGCTGGTAATCCCAATAAGATCTTATTGTGCTAGCAAAAAAGATTGGCAGTATCTTGAAGTGATAGGTTAAATCAAATAAAAGTTTAATATGTGAATAAAAACATAAATTAAAATGCACTACAATGTGCAGTACACGCTACGCCTCCAGCCGTTTTATCAGGCTGAACATTTTAAAACAATTTTTTGTGATTAGCATTATTAGGTTTATTGAGTGCCCCCTAGGTCTGGATATATTTTTTGCTGACATTAGGTTGTCACTTTTACTTTTGCAGTGCTTCGTTTATTTTTCTCACTCAATATTGAATTTGTTTAAAATATATGATTTCACAAGCATCCGTATATACTGCTCCCTAATGGACCCGTAGAACAACTAAAACATTTACACACTAGGGCTAAAATAAAGGTTAGCTGCTAATATATCTATAGCTGTTTATCCTAATGTAACAAATGTGCTTTCATTTGTTACATGGTAAAATGGAAACATATGTAGAGAAATTCCGTTATGGGCAAATTCAATAGAAAAAATATGTACAAATCAATCCTGATTCTTTTATTTTCAAAGTAACAATATATGTCAAAATATACAATTACAACATACGGGAACACAGCTGTGTGGTTCTGTTCACCAAGTATTTCAATATAAACAATGATCATCTTATACGAAAAAACCATGATGCCAACGAAGAGTCTAATATGCTTGCGAACTGTCAAAACAAAAACCCACACTTGTTATCTCCAAAACGGCAAGATGGACTTCCTGTATCAGGAATAAGGATTAATCACGTGACACCTCTGGAACCAATGAATAACAATAGGAGGGTTTTATTTGTGACTAAATGTGCAACATCACGGATCGTGCGTCCCCCCTCTGAAGAAGCATTCGGTGCATAGTGTGTTAGGGGATGATAGTTGAGCTATGTCTATTTTTTTTTATTTGCTCTCTCCAATTATTCAAAAATAATGATTACACTAAGGATCAATAACTTGGACAAAAAATATGGGGTTAAGAAATTAATCCTTCTATATAATATAGAAATATAGTAATATAGACTATATACATCCAAGCTGTTATCAATGTCAGGTCCAAAAGCCAGTGTCTGTCATGGAATGGGGGGGTGTCAGTGCCCATGGCATGGGTAACTTGCACATCTGTGAGGGCATCATTAATTCAGACAGATATGTATACATTTTGGAGCAACATATGCTGCCATCCAGACTTCGTCTTTTCAAGGGACCTCCCTGCATTTTTCAGCAGGACATGCCAAATCACATTCTGCCTGGATTACAAGTGCATGGTTACGTAAACAGAGAGTGCGGGTGCTAGCATAACCTGCCAGCAGTTCTGACCTGTCTCAGATTGAGAATGTGTAGAGCATTGGAATTGCAAAATAAGGCAATGAAGGCCCCGTACAGTTGCGTGGCTGAAGACATGCATGATGGATGAATGGAGGAAAATTCTGCTTGCTAAACTTAACCAACTAGTGTCTTCAGTGCCTAAATGCTTAATAAGTGTTCTTAAAAGAAAAGGTGATGCTACACAGTGGTAAACAGTCGACTGTCCCAACTTTTTGGTGTGTTTTGCAGTCATCAGATTTGAAATGAGTGTATACTTTCAAAAATACATTAAATTTACCAAGTAAAACATCAAATAATGTGTTAATAATGTGTTTTCAATATAGTACAGCTTGAATTGAATTTAAAAATGACTTTATTTTTCAGATTTGGGGTTGTAAATAAGTATTGTATGATAATTTTTTTATCTCTATCATTCACTTTGTTATGGGCTTCCTAGTATAAAATTATCATTGCCTATACAATATTGTAAGGAGGCATTTTTTATAAATTGTTCCGCTCAAAAACACAATTAACCAACAAATGAATGAAATTATTATACATGATTTTTAAAACTTATGTAGCAAAATGTCCAAGTATATACCTATACACAAGATTTGATCAGCAAATGTAAACTACACTCCTTATTTAACAAAAAAGGGCATTCATTATATATTATTAAGTTGTACAACAATAATATGAAAATGGTAATGGCACTAGGACCCAGTGACCATGGAAAAAAACTGAGCTAAACAGTCCAGTGCTACCTCTAAAAAAAGGATTTAACAAAAACAGTAAAGAATAGGGGCACGATCCGATATGCAGCGTCGCCCGCAAAAGCCATCGACGCCAAATTTTGCGCTGGTTTGGTATCACATATATGGCGTAACCTAGAAGTTATGCTCGTATATATTTCTACCTTCGTCCATAGTTTTTTGGGCCATAGACAGGTATACCAAACCAGCGCAGTTTGGTATCCAATATACAGCGTAAGGACTTACGTGGCGAAAATGGAGAAATCTTACTCCATTTTCACCTCGCCACAAAATGCAGGCGTAGTAAGCCTTACGCTGTGTATTGGAGCCCTGTAACTCCCTAAACTACCTGCTAAATAAAACCTAACACCTAACGCATACGCAATGTCTATCTACCTGTCAACTGCGATCCGCCGCCGCAATCCCTAATAAAGTTATTAACCCCTAAACCGCCGCTCCCGGACCCCGCCGCAGCTACATTAACTACCCCCTAATGTGAGCCCCTTACACCGCCGCCATCTACATTACCTACACCCTTATGTGAGCCCCTTACACCGCCGCCATCTACATTAACTACCCCCTAATGTGAGCTCCTACCCCGCCACCAGCTAAATTAAAATTATTAACCCCTAATCTAATCCCACTATACCGCCACCACCTATATTAAATTATTAACCCCTAATCTAATCCCCCTATACCGCCGCCACCTATATTAAATTATTTAACCCCTAAAATACTAAACTATCCCTACCACTAAACCTAAGTCTAACCCTACAAATAGCCCTGAAAAGGGCTTTTTGCGTGGCATTACCCCAAAGTAAACAGCTCTATTGCCAGCCCTTAAAAGGGCTTTTTGCGGGGCTTTGTAACAAAGTAATCAGCTCTTTTGCATCTAATCTAAATCCCCTTACACCGCCGCAACCTATAATAAATGTATTACCCCCTAATCTAATCCCCCTACACCGCCGCCACCTATATTAAATACATTACCCCCTAATATAATCCCACTATACCGCCGCCACCACCTATATTAACTATATTAACCCTAATTATATTAGGGTTAATATAGTTAATATAGTTATTATATTATATATATTAACTATATTAACCCTAATTATATTAGGGTTAATATAGTTAATATCGTTATTATATTATATATTAAGTATAATAACCCTATCTAACTCTAACACCCCTAACTAAATTCTTATTAAAATAAATCTAATTAATATTAATATTATTAATTAAAATATTCCTATTTAAATCTAAATACTTACCTATAAAATAAACCCTAAGATAGCTACAATATAATTAATAATTACATGTAAACAGCTCTTTTGCCTGTAAAAAAAAAACACAATACCACCCCCCAACATTACAACCCACCACTCACATACCCCTACTCTAAACCCACCCAAAACCCCCTTAAAAAAACCTAACACTAAGCCCCAGAAGATCTCCCTACCTTGAGTCGTCTTCACCCAGCCGGGCCGAACTCTGATCCAATCAGCCAATCAGACTGAGTTCGTATTCTATTGGCTGTTCCGATCAGCCAATAGAATGCGAGCTCAATCTGATTCAATCAGCCAATCAGATTTTCTTACCTTAATTCCGATTGGCTGATAGAATCTTATCAGCCAATCGGAATTCGACGGACGCCATCTTGGATAACGTCATTTAAAGGAAACGTCATTCGTCGTTCAGTCGTCGGGCCAGCTGGATGTTCCGCGTCGGAGCGCTGAAGAAAGAAGATTGAAGATGCCGCTTGGAGGAAAACTTTGCCCCGATGGAGGACCTCTTCTTTGCCACTTGGATGAAGACATCGCCGGGATGGAAGACTTCTTCTTTGCCACTTGGATGAAGACATCGCCCGGATTGGATGAAGAGTTCGGCCCGGCTGGGTGAAGACGAATCAAGGTAGGGAGATCTTCTGGGGCTTAGTGTTAGTTTTTTTTAAGGGGGGTTGGGTGGGTTTAGAGTAGGGGTATGTGGGTGGTGGGTTTTAATGTTGGGGGGTGGTATTGTGTTTTTTTTACAGGCAAAAGAGCTGTTTACTTTGGGGCATGCCCCGCAAAAAGCCCTTTTAAGGGCTGGTAAAAGAGCTGGTTAATTTTTAATTTAGAATAGGGTAGGGCATTTTTTTATTTTGGGGGTTTTTATTATTTTATTAGGGGGCTTAGAATAGGTGTAAATACTCTCTCTGTGCAAAGAAAATCACAAAGACAAGGGCGCCTCCTCGTGTGATATAGTTTGGACAAATGTAAAAATAGGTGAATACAGATTTTATACTCACAAGTAAAGCAGCACTCTGTTGTGCTTATAGAGGCAGACTGGGAGTTCACAGTGTCCCAGTTCACTGACCAAGGCAGTGCAACAAATCACTCCAGGGTAGATTTCAATCAAGCTCAGGCTCTCAGCAAAGAGTTAAAATACCATAGTTTAATGGTGCAGTAAAATAAAATATAAAATGTCACAAATGTGACCGTAACAATGGATAAACAGCTTAAAATTCTTGTAATCTTTTTTTATTTTTTGTAATTTAGTGGGGTTTTTTTTTGTAATTTAGTTTAGTGTATTTAATTGTATTTTAGTTTAGATATTTGTAGTTTATTTAATTTATTGATAGTGTAGGTGTATTTGTAACTTAGGTTAGGATTTATTTTACAGGTAAATTGGTAATTATTTTAACAAGGTAGCTATTAAATAGTTATCAACTATGTAATAGCTATTGTACCTAGTTAAAATAAATACCAAGTTACCTGTAAAATAAATATAAACCCTAAAATAGCTACAATGTAATTATTAATTATATTGTAGCTATCTTAGGGTTTATTTTATAGGTAAGTATTTAGATTTAAATAGGAATATTTTAATTAATAATATTAATATTAATTAGATTTATTTTAACAAGAATTTAGTTAGGGTGTAGAGTTAGATAGGGTTATTATACTTAATATATATATATATATATATATATATATATATATATATATATATATATATATATATATATATATATATATATAATATAATAACTATATTAACTATATTAACCCTAATATAATTAGGGTTAATATGGTTAATATATATAATAACTATATTAACTATATTAACCCTAATATAATTAGGGTTAATATAGTTAATATAGGTGGCGGCGGTATAGTGGGATTAGATTAGGGGGTAATGTATTTAATATAGGTGGCGGCGGTATAGGGGGATTAGATTAGGGGGTAATACATTTATTATAGGTGGCGGCGGTGTAGGGGGATTTAGATTAGATGCAAAAGAGCTGATTACTTTGTGACAAACCCCCGCCAAAAGCCCTTTTAAGGGCTGGTAAAAGAGCTGATTACTTTAGGGCAATGGCCCCCAAAAAGCCCTTTTAAGGGCTATTTGTAGGGTTAGACTTAGGTTTAGTGGTAGGGATAGTTTAGTATTTTAGGGGTTAAATAATTTAATATAGGTGGCGGCGGTATAGGGGGATTAGATTAGGGGTTAATTATTTAATATAGGTGGCGGCGGTATAGGGGGATTAGATTAGGGGATAATTAATTTAATATAGGTGCCGGCGGTATAGGGGGATTAGATTAGGGGTTAATAATTTTAATATAGCTGGAGGTGGCGTAGGAGCTCACATTAGGGGGTAGTTAATGTAGGTGGCGGCGGTGTAAGGGGCTCACATTAGGGGGTAGTTAATGTAGCTGGCGGCGGTGTAAGGTCTCACATTAGGGGGTAGTTAATGTAGCTGGTGGCGGTGTAAGGGGCTCACATTAGGGGGTAGTTAATGTAGCTGGCGGCGGTGTAAGGTCTCACATTAGGGGGTAGGTAATGTAGATGGCGGCGGTGTAGGGGGATCACATTAGGGGGTTATACATTTAATGTAGGTGGCGGCGGGGTCTGGGAGCGGCGGTTTAGGGGTTAATAACTTTATTAGGGATTGTGGCGGGGGATCGCGGTTGACAGGTAGATAGACATTGCGCATGCGTTAGGTGTTAGGTTTTATTTAGCAGTGTGCGGTTGACAGGTAGATAGACATTGCATATGCGTTAGGTGTTAGGTTTTATTTTGCAGATAGTTTAGGGAGTTACGGGGCTCCAATAGACAGCGTAAGGCTTACTACGCCTGCAATTTGTGGCGAGGTGAAAATGGAGTAAGAAGTCCTTACGCTGTATATTGGATACCAAACTGCGCTGGTTTGGTATACCTGTCTATGGGCCAAAAAATTCTAGGTTACGCCGTATATGTGATACCAAACCAGCGCAAAATTTGGCGTCGCCGGCTTTTGCGAGCGACGCTGCATATCGGATCGGGCCCCTGAAGCACACTAAATCCAACATGAATTATGAATATTTTACATTCCAATGTTATTCACATAGAAGAATATGTTTTATTTACTCTTTAATATATATATATATGTGGACACAGTAGAATATATCTCCAACAAGTGGGGATATAAGTTTTTGACAATTGGAGCGCAATACCACAAAGTGTAATATATTATATAATAAATAATAAATAATAAACAATTTGCACTAAATAGGATACTTAATTCATGTGGAAATAAAAAAGTGAAATTGATGGCAAATAGGAAATAATTTCTACTGGTGGTATAGTTTACCCTGGAAAAGACCAATGCTAGCTGATAGAAGCTTATATACCAAAGGGGTAAAATGTCCTTTTCCTTGATATTCTTAACAAATAGATAAATTCAAAAGAGGAACTGGCTATAAACCTAGCGCTTAAAGCAAAGACCACACAGACATATAATGAATAGAGATTATCCACTAGTATAACACTTATATCAAAAGTATTAAAAATACTAAAAAATATTAAAAATCATAAGCCGTGTGAGGATCAGACTTTTCTCTCTGGACACGTCCTTGATGGCATCAATTTACTTCGAATATCCACAGAAAATACGAGAAGCACAGGTAGCAAGGTGAGCACAAAGATTTATTGGAATTGTCATCCAAAAAACAATGTAAAAATATTTTTTTTAAAAATTGAGTGACGGAGAACAGTGCCTCTGGGTTAAAATATACAGAGGAAAGGTGAATAGGAGGCTTCTAATTGATATTATGGCTATCAATTTACTTCCTGATTGGACTTCAGTCAGTCGTGAAATGGATACCCATTCAGTGTATGTGGAAGATAAAACATGTACACAAAATAATAGCGCAACTCCGTTTTATTAAAAATCGGTAAAAGAGTAAGTAAAATCACACTTACAATAGTCAACCTCAATTATATGAGGGACAAATATGCTTGTCATAAAAGTTCAATTGAACAGTACATCCGGGGGAAACTCCACTTGCTAGCGAAGTTTCTTCTGTCGGTGGGCTCTTCAAACGGAAGAGTTGGATATGGCAAAAGTTAGTACCATATGTACATTAACACTGCTGATGCCACCACCGAGGATCGCCACATCTGGAAAGACCACTCCGGACCTCCGATCCACACCACCTTCGCTCCGCGCACATCTGGGAAGACCACCACATCTGGGAAGACCGCTCCAGACCCCCGCTCCATGCTGCCTTTGCTGTGGGTGAAGATGATGGACCCACCTGGAAGAAGACCTTCTCCGTCGGAACTTCTGAAACTGTGAGTACCTATTTGGGGCTTTAGTATTAGAGTTTTTTTAGATTAGGGTTTCTTGGGTAATTTGCAAATTTTTAAGGGCAGTGAAAAAGAGCTGAATGCAATGCCCATACAAATGTCCCTTTAAGGGCAATGGGTAGTTAAGGTTTATTAGTGTAAGTTTTTTTTTATTTTAGGGGGTTTGGTGGGAGGGGGAGTTTACTGTTAGGGGGGACTTCATTTATTTTTAATGTAAAAGAGCTGATTTCTTTAGGGCAATGCCCTACAAAAAGCCCTTTTAAGGATATTGGTGGTTTATTCTTAGATAAGAGGGTGTTTTTATTTGGGGGTCTTTTTTATTTTCATAGGGATTATGTTTATTTTTTTTATTTTGGATATTGTTGTTTATTATTTTTTGTATTTTTACTTTTTTATTTTTTGTAGCTTGGGGGGTTACATTTTTCACACATAGACTGCCCTCTGGGCAGGCTTATCAACTAGTACACATATAAAACATAAATATACAAGAATACACATATATACACACACCTATGTATACACACCACCAGCAAAAAGATAATGGGGCCTATTTATCAAAGGTCTTGCAGATCTGATCCGACAGTGCGGATCAAGTCCGCAAGACCTCGCTGAATGCGGAGAACAATACGCTCTCCGTATTCAGCATTGCATCAGCAGCTCACAAGAGCTGCTGGTGCAATGCCGCCCCCCTGCTTGGCCGCCAGCAGGGAGGTGTCAATCAACCCGATCGTACTCGATTGGGTTGATTTCTGGCGATTCCTGACCGCCTGCTCAGAGCAGGTGGACAGGGTTATGGAGCAGCGGTCTTTAGACCGCTGTTTCACAACTACTCTTTCTGGCGAGTCTGAAGACTCGCCAGAAACACAGCCCACAAGCTCCATTTGGAGCTTGATAAATGGGCCCCAATGACTCACTGAAGGCTCACATGATGGTTAGTATTTTATAGCAATAAAGTATTTTTAATTAAGGTATGTACATTGTTTTTTAGACATAATGATGTTGCACACTTAATAGTAAAAAAAGAAATTGTGTGACTCACTTTGTTGCTATATTCACTTTATTGCGGCAGTCTGGAACCAAACCAACAATATCTCTGAGGTACACCTGTATCTATCTATCTATCTATCTATCTATCTATCATCTATCTATCTATCTATCTATCTATCTGTATATATATATATATATATATATATATATATATATATATATGTGTGTGTACATATATATATATATATATATATATATATATATATTATACATATATACACATATAAATACGTAAATACATCTGTGCACATACACACAAACATACATATATATATATATATATATATATATATATATATATATATATATATATACATACACATATTTTCTATGTACATATAGATATGCTAACGCCCTTTTCAGCTCTCTCTTTGTCAAACACATTATACCGTATATTTTTGAGCCCTTATAACTTTTTAATTAATTAATATTTTTTTATAAATAATTTTTAACAGATAATGTTTTCTTCCCTTGCCCTTTACGCAAGCTTTCAGGTCATGTTAATTAACCCGACAAGCGTAAATCACCATTGCACTCAAGTGAACGTGTTTACTTTCAAATTATAATATGCGCACTATTTTGATGCAGATGTCGCTCATACGCAAACAGAAGTGATCCAATCGTAATCAAAACCTTAATCGGTTCATCATCTCTTTTGCCTTTGTGAAAAAAAAAATATGGGTAAGAAGATATTCAACACTCCACATAAACATTCATACAAATTAAACTCCATAATTAGATTTAAAAAAAATAGTAATATCACAGCCCAAAGTCTTAAAGGGACACTAAACCCAATTTTTTTTCTTTCGTGATTAAGATAGAGCATGCAATTTTAAGCAACTTTCTCATTTACTCCTATTATCAATTTTTCTTTGTTCTCTTTCTATCTTTATTTGAAAAAGAAGGCATCTAAGATATTTTTTTGGTTCAGACTTGGGCAGCACTTGTTTATTGATGGTTGAATTTATCCACCAATCAGCAAGAACAACCCAGGTTTTTCACCAAAAATGGGCCGGCATCTAAACTTACATTCTTACTTTTCAAATAAAGGTACCAAGAGAATGAAGAAAATGTGTTAATAGGAGTAAATTAGAAAGTTGCTTAAAATTGCATGCTCTATCTGAATAAAAAAAAAATAATAATTTGGGTTCAGTGTCCCTTTGACTCATGAGGTTTATAAGGAGACCACATCAATAGTGATATAGTTTGGTGGCAGATACTAACATTAGGAAAAGTTAAGAAGAATTCATATACAAAGGGTACTCTTACTTAAAGGGAGATGAAACAACACATTTTTCTTGCATGATTCAGAGAATACAATATTAAACAGCTTTCCATCATACTTCTTTTATCTAATTTACTTTATTCTCTTGATATTGTTTGTTAAAGAAACAACAACATGAGGCATATATGCGCAGCCAGCAATCAGCAGCTCCTGAGCATACACAGTTATGCTTTTCAACAAAGGATACCAAGAGAGCAAAAAATTATAATAAGTAAGTAAGCAAGTTAAAAAGTTGCCAAAAAGTGCATGTTCTATCCCTTTAATAGAGGCACTTTAGCTCTAGGTATTGTGCGCAGATCAAAAAATCCGCTAGATGGCAGGATCTTCTTAAAATGTATTCTTAATTAAAACATGTGGCTTAAACATACAACTTAAAAAGTGAGGCGTGTAAAATCGCTAAGGGTTTACAGAACCAAGTTCACAACAGTAGTGATATGACAGAAATTTTCTCTTACACTTCCTCTGTCCACAATGTATTTTAGACAGCAGTCAATAGTGTTGTAAGTTTACAACCACCCATTCACAGTGAAATGCCCTGCAGCTACTTTTTAAGAAAACCCTTCAAATGCCTGAATTTCCCTTTTAAGTGCTAGCTTAAAGGGACAGTATAAACCAATTTTCATATAGCTGCATGTAATACACTACTATAAAGAAGAATATGCACAGATACTGATCTAAAAATCCAGTATAAAACCTTTTAAAAACATATTTAGAAGCTTCCAGTTTAGCACTGTTGATGAGGTTCGGAGTGACACCCATTGAAAGGGGCTGAGAAAGCAGAAAGAGAGGACACTCCCCCCTCCACTACGTATAAAAAAAACCTTTACACAAACAGTGGCAAATAGGAATCTGTAGGCTTCAGTCTACATCAGATTCTTTGGGACTTAGCTTGGAGTCTAAGGGGACGATTCACCAAGCCCTGTATCGGCCCAAATGCCTCTGTTTCCACGTGAGCCTTTAGGTTGATTGACACCCCTTGCTATCGGCCGATTGACAGCGAATCTGCAGGGGGCCGCATTACACAAGCAGTTCACTAGAACTGCTTGTGCAATGATAAATGCCGGCAGCATATGCTGTCGGCAGTTATCAATGTCTGGCGGACATGATCGCTACAGTGGATCATGTCTGCCAGACAGATGATAAATCGGCCCCTATAAATCAGCACAAGGTAAACAAAACTATACATTTTAACAAAAACGCTCACAGATGGGCTATAAATAAATGGATCATCTACAAAACATTTATGCAAAATCTACAAATCTAAAATCTACAAAGCATTTAAGAAAAATCTAGTGTATAGTGTCCCTTTAAAAAGATAGACTGGTCAAAAATGAAATGTACATAGGTGAATTTCAATTTGAAATTGAAGCATTTTTGCAATATACTTCCATTAGACCAGACACTTTAGTGAAAGTTATTACTGTTTTTCTGCGGCATTATCACATATTCTGCGAGGGCCGTGCACCAGTATTCTACACCTTCTCAAAGAGTCAGCAGTGGCTTGTATACTATAAATGATGTCTTCACAAGCAGTACACTGCAGCTCTCTGAGAAGGTGTAGTGTTTAAATACTGGTGCACTGGCCTTCACAGGATCTGTAATACAGTAACAGTAATGACTTTTACTAGAAGCATTTTTGCTAATGGAAGTGTATTTCAAATTGTAATGCATCCATGCACATTTCATTTTTTACTTTTCTATTCCTTTAAGTAATTCATAGCCTTATGGATATTCCAGGCAATATTGTATTCCTTTGTCACTTCTACCTGTTTCTGAAATCTATAATATTAATCAAACAGCCTTTCTGTAAAGATCTACTACATCAATTACTGCTGAACTTACTAACCCTCCAACTTACATCATGGCTCCCTTTTCTTGTGCTGATATTTTTTTGTTAAAAAAAAAACTTTAATTTTGCCTTTTTTTTATTAAAATCTTTGAATATACTTAGGGACCCATTTATCAAGCTCTGTAAGGAGCTTGTGGGCCTGTGTTTCTGGCGAGTCTTCAGACTCGCCAGAAACAGCAGTTATGAAGCAGCGGTCTAAAGACCGCTGCTCCATAAACCTGTCCGCCTGCTCTGAGGAGGCAGACAGACATTGCAGCAATTCAACCCGATTGATTACGATCTGGTTGATTTACAGCTCCCTGCTGGTGGCCGATTGGCCGCGAGTCAGCAGGGGGCGGCGTTGCACCAGCAGCTCTTGTGAGCTGCTGGTGCAATGTTAAATGCGGAGAGTGTATTGCTCTCCGCATTTAGCAAGGTCTTGCGGACCTGATCCGCACTGTCGGATCTGGTCCGCTAGACCTTTAATAAATAGGGGCCTTAGGGTTCTATCATATCACCTATCTCCAATGTTTTATGTTATCAAGTCTTTATTTTTAGGTCATGTATTAAGTCAGTCAGCACTTTTAATATTCAAGGTGGCATAAACCTCACGTTTACATTTTTTTAACTCTATTTTTTAGCCAAATATCCTACTGGCTTTACATACTAAGCCACCAAATATCATATTGTCTGAAATAATCACTAAATTATTGTTACGGTCAGTTAAGTGTTATTGAGTATATAATTAACATTTTGGTATTTGTGTGCTAAATGCACGATTTTTCATTTTGTGGTGTTACATTTTAATTCCCACTCATTGGTCCGATCCTCTTTTTTTTTAATATTACTATTATTGGATCTACCCTTCCAAGAACATTTACAAAAATACTGCTTTAAGATCACTAATAAAGTTTATTAAAAAAAACGTGCCCCAGAACATATTCCTGAGGAACACCCCTAGTGACTACCCCTCCATCAAAGAATCTCATCAATGAATAAGCCAACATTTTACCCACAAAACTATTGCTACTATAAAATTTAGAAACACTGGTAAAGAAAATTAAGCTATTGACGTAGTAAATTTGTTTAAATCTTTATATCCCCAAATTACTGAATAAGATGTTTACTTAAAAAAATATACTATATTACTATATGGAGAAGACTATTATAGCTCCTACTAATCTGCACCAATAGAAAATGATAGAATTAGAAAATGTTTCCCATGTCCAAATATATTATAGGGTTTAACAAAAGTTTGATTCATTGATTCCTCTCCAACAGCTTTCACTGACATCACAATGACCATAAATTAATGTATATGTAAATATGTCACAAGCATGCAGTTATCTGATTACTTATAATGCATTATATCAAGAAATACTATACTCAATTTTAAATATGTTTAAATAGAAAATACGTTTTTAAGAATATCACATTTTTAGGTTATATTTATGTTTACTATAAATCTACTGCAACCAGAGATACTGTGTACAACAAGGCAAAATAAAATGAAATACACAAGGCAACAATAGCAAGAGAAGAAACAGAGTTTCTATTTAGCTCTGCAAGACTCTGCATCTTTACCTTTTGCCTTTTGAGTAAGCAGCACCCCTGCAGTGAAAGTCCAAATATGTTGTTTTAACTTAGATGATAAGTGGTCTGGCTTCCTTCTGTGCTAGTCATGACAGCTTCCATGAATTCCAAACAAAGCTTTATGTGTTGCCCGAAACTTTTAAGATGAATAGATAGAAGTACAAAGGCTGGGCGACACAACAGAATCACAGCTGTATATAACAAACATTCAATAACTTTTTAAACTTAGTTGTATTCTTCTAAGTTCTGGTGATGTGAGATAAAATTATTTTGGTAAAATATGTGTGGTTCATTTTATAGGTGATTTATAGCACTGAATAAATGTATCTTACACACAATTTTTAATATGATTATTAAAATACCACTCAAGTTTTATTACGGTGCACAACTGGTAATAGAGAATAGAACACCAAGACTATCTAAGGGAACTTTTGAAACAGAAGTACAAAAAAAATATATTTTACAGCACAATTCTAGGCAATATGTTATGAGAACAATCACTTAAGGTTTCTTTAATCTCACTATAAGTGCTACTGTTTATGTAGGATGGTAACATATAAGTGATACTCAACTACTATACTGACAACAATATAGTGGGTCAATTAAGCAAAATAGAAGTCGCTCTTAATCATAGTTCATAACAATTACTAATCCTCAAGCTGGCATACATGAATAGAATATGTAAAACACATTTTAACTTATACCAACAAACATAAGTCAAATGACATAAATAAAAAGAGAGAAGCGCTCAACCTGGGAAAGAACAATAGCATAATAGTTTATTCTAGGACTAGTAACCACCCAAGAAGCAGCCTCTTTTTGCTCAACATGTGCCTTTCACAGAGAAGTACTTTCCTGTAGCATATCAGTCTGATCCTGACTTCACAGTACAGTCCAGCCCCGAAATACCAGGCAATCCCTCTCTGAACAAGAGAAACAGCAAAACCCCAGACGTACGTTTCGGCCTATTGTGGGACTCGTCAGTGAGGTGCAGCCATATCCCTCTAGGCACACTGAGCAACGGGTCCACGTCTGGATTCCCGCATCACACATAGGGAGACTTCCCTAAGTGTCATAATTTGCATAAATAAAGAGAGAAGCGCTCAACCTGGGAACGGACAATAGCATAATAGCTTATGTTACATAATTCTGCACTATGGGTAAAGCAGCCTACAGCTGTGGGAGTATGCTGCAGCTACATTTCATTAAATGCCACATTTAATTACACAGTGCACACATGAGGCACTTTTGAGAAAAAAAATCAGAAGAGGCAGGCATAGTGCAGAATTATGTAACAATATTTTTTATTTTTACTTTTCCATTAAATAAGTTGATTTCTTATTTTTTCAATAATATACAATTTTATTTTTTTTCACTTTTTCTTTATTAATTTTAATAAATGTACTTTAATATATAACTCTGAAAACATGTATATTGGGTATCACAGAAACTTGATAGAACAAAAATATTTATATTAAAATAATAATAATAATAATAATAATAATAATAAATAATATAATATAGTAGTGAGAAATAATCAGTAGGAATAATTCCTGCTTATCAACACCATGCAACTTTATTTATGGCCAAATTAAATCCACACATATTGAATATTGAACCAAACAAACTTTTTACCATATATAACATTTTAAATCTCACATCTTTATGGAAATAATATAACTTAATTCTTTGAAATGTATATTTTTATTAAAACATCATCTGAAATATTGACACTTTCTTTTAAACCCCAGTTATATAAATGTGCTTATTCCAATAGACTGATACATTTTTAGTACATAGTGCACATTGGATTCAAACATTTGATTAAAGGGCCATGATACCCAAATGTTTAAACACTTGAAAGTGATGCAGCATAGCTGTAAAAAGCTGACTAGAAAATATCTCCTGAACATCTCTATGTAAAAAAGTAAGATATTTTACCTCAAAAGTTCCTCAGTAGCCACCTCCCATTGTAAAGGATTTCTAAGCAGCATTTTAGTATGTCTGTCCTGGGACAGCTGAAAGTATGAGCATCATGCACTCTCATGCTATTTCACCAATCAGGTAAAGGAAGCTTACTATGAAATCTCATGAGAGTTAAGTCAAATTTCATGAGATCACAGTAAGAGTTCATGACCTCAGCACTGCTGATGCTGATTGGCTGCTGTTCATTTCTTCATTTTTTTTTATTTTTACCTGCAGCTGGGAGCAGCTGAGTATAACTTTTTACAAAGAACTTACTCTGCTGAGCTGAGGAGTTTGTGAGGTAAAATATCTTCTTTTTTTACATAGAGATGCTCAGGTGATATTTTCCTGTCAGCTTTTTGCAATTATACTGCATCAGTTTCAAGTGATTTAGCATATGAGTATTATGTCCCTTTAATAAGGCTAGCCAAGTACCTGCAGAGTATAAGATTTGTAGAATAATACCAAACTATATCCACTGCAACTAAGACAAACTATTAGTAATATACTTCATTACCCCTTGTGATAAAATAACAATCTACCGAAACTGTCAAGCATATCTACAAATTTGCAGCATAGCAATGTATTTGTGAGACTGAAGCTCCTATTTGTTAACAGTGGGCTGTATTAGCCAGTGGGCAATCAATTGAAACTACTCTGCCAGATTCATCTTACTTAGTATCTTAAATTACAGCAAAAGGATAAAAGACTAGCAGTTCAGTCACTAAGTGACAGAAACTATTCTGAAGACTGTTTTCATTTAACTGTAGCTGCTGAGATAATGTATATGTTGTTGTTTGAAGAAGCTAAGGTGAGCACATGAGTGCAATGGCACTTTGGTGCCCATAATTGAAGCAAAATGTTCACAGATTATGATTTTTTTATTCTGAACAGGTGTCATTGATGTTATACATTTTAAGCTATAACTGTTTAGCCAGATGTCAAACAATATTTAGCTCGCAAAACCAGCTGTAGACAGTGCCATCAAATAAAATTACAATTTTATTAATTAGTGTTTAATTAGTTGATACAGCACGGAACATACAGTAATTTAGCCATAATTGGTTTGACTAAGACTCAGTACTTGAAGGGATGGAATCTGTCTGTGATACTTCATTACATGAATAATGATCATGAATAGCAATTATGAATGTGATAATGCATTTTTTTTACTTCAGATCTATCATACCAGCATTAAAGCATTATATCAGAATGAGAAATGCTACATCCTTCAAGAGATTTCTCTGTCATGTAAGTGCAGAGGGTATGACTAATATTCAACATGTTATTTTTCTGTGCTTAAAATACTTGAGCCAATGGTTGGTTTGTTGTAATATCTTAATTTTTTTCCTAATAAATTTTAAGTCAGTTGAGCTTGTAAACAGCACTGTGATATCCACAGTAATAAAAAAAGAAAAGTAGCACAAAAAACTTTGCTGTTGCTTTAAAAAAATTGCCATCAATTACTTCAAATCTCTATATTTAAATAGACAAAGAACAATTACATTTTAATCATACACTTTTCAATGGCCTAAGCATAGAAAGATTTTAGAACATTTAAAGTAAAGTCTTTTGAACTTGTATCTTTGCTGTTTTTGCATGAATTTAACAGAAATTGGGAAATATTTGTTTATTTTTAAACATGTTTTGTTTATTCCAAGTGTATTCCACAAAAGAAGACACACACAGGTGATATATTTTACTGGATGGTGTAACTATTTTCTCAAGCTAAATATTCATTTTATAGACTAAATATTAGTTATTTATCATTTAAACACTCAGTACCTGAAAAGTGTGTTTGTTTAAATACAGGAATTAGTAAATACTCTTGGAAGAATATTATACTTGTAATAAGATGTTTTTCTTTTAACCTTTTAAAGCCGTTATGCCGTTCTATTCCGTCATAATTAGACTGGGCTTTAAAGCCGTTATGACGGAATAGAACGTCATAGCTAACGGCTGTCCTGAAGCCTTCTGTGCTGTCAGGATTTGATTGCGGTCTGGAGGGCGTTCCTAGGGTTGTAGGGACGCCCCCCAGGCGCGATTCAATAATTGAAATCTCGCAATCGTGTGCACAATCGCGTGGTTTCAATTTGTCTACATCGGAACAGTTGTTCCGATGTAGGCACTTTAGCCCTGACACGAAAGGGTTAAATTATACTGTGCATAAAATATATTTTCACACCTTATATTAAGCCTATGATATTATCCTATTTTTAGGAATAGTCTTCTTTTTTTTCCTCTTCATTTCTGTACAAAGATTACTTGATAACTTTAAATCTAATAAATACTATTTTTATATATTATTTTAAAAACAGAAATGATTGAATTCTCATAATCCCTGTAAAATGCATGATATGAAGATAATGGAAAAATAATTAGATTACGAGAAAAAAATGTTGTTATTTATTCTTTGTTCACAGTTATTGGTTGGGGGGGGGGGAAGCTAGAAGGAATCCATAAAAAAAAACAGCCAAGATAAATAGTAGTCTATTTTAAAAGATAATAGATTGGGACCACTATGTTCAGGTGGACAGCATACACTGTAAACATTTAACATTGCACAAGCATTGCACCAGCAATGCTTGTGCAATGTTGCCCCCTGCTCGCAAGTGACCAATCAGCCATTTGCAGGGGCTTTCAATCATCTTGATTGGATAAAGATTATTTCAATGCGCCACAAAATCTAAAAACAGGACACTTTAAACTGTTTTTTTAAGTTAGTTAAGGTTGTTTTTAATTTATGAAAATACTATTTTATCTGGATAGCACAAATCTGGACCAATTTTTGCCTAACTGGCCTCATATAACTTTTTTTCTAAAGTTGGTTGGGCAATTGGAGCTTTGAGAATATCTCTGTATTGTGTAGGGAATTACAAGGTGACCAAAACAATATAATTTAAAAATATTTAAATTTTTTTAGAGACTGATATGTGTAGAGAGGAAATGACCATAACATAACATTACAAAATTAATAATTTTATATTTCCATTATTATTCAGGCATCTCATGTAAAGTTATTATACGAGAAATGATTTAGTAGGAAAACAAACGGCTTAAGGTCCCACCACAGCATTTCAATTGGGTTGAGGACTGAACTTTGATTGGGCCATTGCAACACCTTGATTTTTTCCTTTTCTGACATTGTGTTGTAGATTTGCTGGTGTGCTTGGGATCATTGTCCTGTTGCATGACCCAATTTCGGCCAAGCTTTATCTGTCAGACAGATGGCGTCACATTTGGCTCTAGATTACTTTTGTGTAAAAAGGAGTTCATGGTTGACTCAATGACTGTAAAGTGGCCAGATCCTGTGGGTGCAAAACAAGCCCACATCATCACCCCTCCACCACGTGCTTTGGTATGAGGTGTTTGTGCTGATATGCTGTGTTTGATTTTCACCAAACATGACACTGTGCATTAAGGACAAATATCTCCACTTTGGTCTCATCTGTTTAAAGGACATTGTTCCAGAAGTCTTGTGGTTTGTTCAGATGCAACTTTGCAAACCTAAGCCGTGCTGCCATGTTCCTTTGAGAGAAGATGCTTTCTCCTGGAAACCCTTCCATACAAAGCATACTTTTCTAATTTTACTGTTATCAGCTTTAATGTTTTACATGCTAACTGAGGTCTGGAGAGCCTGAGATGTAACGCTTGTGTTTTTTGCTATTTTCTGAGCATTGCACGGTGTGACATTGGGGTGAATTTGCTGGGATGTCCACTCCTGGGAAGATTGGCAACTGTATTGAATGTTTTCCACTTGTGAATGATCTGTCTCACTGTAGAATAATGGACTTTAAATTGTTTGGAAATTGCCTTATAACCCTTCCCAGACTGATGGGCAGCAACAATTGCTTCTCTAAGATCATTGCTGATGTCTTTCCTACTTGGCATTGTATTAACACATACTTGAATGCTCCAGACCAGCAAACTATTAAAGCTTTGGCTTTTATTAGACATGTGCGATTCGTTTCGGTTCGATTCGGAAATTCGGAAAATTCGGAAAATTCGGCGATTCGGATTGAACCGAATTTCCGAATAAAAATTCTGCCGAATTTTCCGAATCTAACCGAATCGAACCGAATCGATTCGTAAATTCGGATGGCCATTGGGATTACACTAGTATTGTACAGTATGTTAGGTTAACACCTAATATACAGTATAATACTAGTCTAATCCCACCTAACACTTACCGAAATGCCGAATTTACGAACCGAATTGAACCGAATCGAACCGAATCCAGCTGAATTTCTTCGAATCCGAATGAATCCGAAACGAATCCGAAACGAATTGATTCATAATTTTCCGAATTTGAATCGATCCGAACCGAACTTCGAAAAATTCCGAATCGATCCGAACCGAACCGAATTTTTTCGCCATGCACATGTCTAGCTTTTATACAGGTGGTTACACTTGATGATGATCAATTAATCAAGGGCATTTGATTAGCAACACCTGGCTGCTACTTAGCCTCTAAATTCCTATGGAAGCAGTAAGAGTGTATTTAGTTTTTCACATATTGCTTCTCCATTTTGGCTTTTTTTTTGTTGAATAAATCTTGACACAGTGTAATATGTTGTTGTATATAGGGAACATTTGTTTTATAATTTAATATTCAATAATTAATATCCAACCATGATACTGGGTACATGATACTTTTCTAAATGACAGTAATACCCAGGTAGTGACTACAGATAAAGCTTATATATGATAAAAGAGACACCTTCAAGAATCTGGGAACATACAACTTCACCAGTATTGTATTCCTCATTTGCCACCAAACCATATGTTAAGGAATATATTTCAAAATAACCCTCAACATTATTATTTTCAAATAGAAAATAATCATACAATATGTCCATATTTGTTAGGGCAAGGATTTTCTTCAAGGTAAAAAAATTTTGAAGGCTGTTTTTCTGTGGTACTTATTTTAGAACTGGTGTTCAATGCTACAAAAAATATTCTTCAGAGAATAACAAATGTGTAAAACAATACATTTCAGTCAACTGTTTTGCAAAATAACTTGAGATTAATAAGGATTTAATAAAGTATACACTTGAGAATATGTAAATAAAAAATGCATCTATAATTTGATAATTTAGTCCATACATACAATATTGTTTTAGAATGAAATCTAAATAATGTTGTATGTGTGGTCCCAATAAGCAAATTAAAGATACCAATTTGGGATTGCCTGCTTCCTCTCCTATACAACATGCATGCTTTTAAAATTCCATTTAGAATGACTAAACCACATCAATGAATATCAAAATAAGCATCATTTTCTTACAGTGCAATGAAAATAGCTTTTAGAATATTGTATTTTTAAAGTGCAATTAATATCAGGAAAAGGAAAGATTTTCTTTTCCTATAAGGTATATGTAGCATGTTGCTGAGTGCATCTTGAAATAAAATGATGTTTTCTGTATTCACAGTTATATCTAAAATTTGCTAAGCAAGCATTTTGCTCTTCAAAGTAAATTGTAGTAAAAACAATACCCGCATTTTATTGTAAGAAACCTTTTAAACAACACATAACTCGTCTCAGCTGTCTACGGTTTTTTAACATGTTTATGTTTAAGATGAAGACTGTAGTGAGAAAATAATGGCATATTTACGTTTGTTAAGATCTTAGGCAGAGATCCCATATGTCATACATATCTATCTATCTATCTATCTATCTATCTATCTATCTATCTATCTATCTATCTATCTCTCTATCTATCTATCATCTATCTATCTCTATCTATCTATCTATCTATCTATCTATCTATCTATAATGCACACATAGATATATAGATTTATTATTATTTACTATTATTATTATTATTTACTATTAAGTGCTAACATAGGTCAAGTTAAATAAATAGTGCCCCTGTTCTTGCACTCATATTGTAAGTAAAATGTTAATGCATGAGCTAAAGCCAAAGGTGCATTAAGAAATATTTAAAATGTCTTTGAAGAAAATGTTAATTTAATTTTATATATATATATATATATATATATATATATATATATATATATATATATATATATATATATATATATATATATAGAGAGAGAGAGAGAGAGATATAATTTGAACATATATATCTATAGCTATATATAAATATATATACAGGTAGCCCTCAGTTTACGCCGGAGTTAGGTTCCAGAAGGAATGGTTGTAAATCGAAACCGTTGTAAATTGAAACCTAGTTTATAATGTAAGTCAATGGGAAGTGAGGGAAATAGGTTCCAGGCCCCTCTCAAAATTGTCATAAGTAACACCTAATACATTATTTTTAAAGCTTTGAAATGAAGACTTTAAATGCTAAACAGCATTATAAACCTAATAAAATAATCACACAACACAGAATATTTAATTAAACTAAGTTAAATGAACAAAAACATTTGTTAAACAGCATTATAAACCTAATAAAATAATCACATAACACAGACATTTTTATGCAAACAGTTCTTTCTATGCATTCCAATCTGGACTGATTTATAGACAGGAAGATCTTGTTCCTTTGAGATCTGCTCGATAGCTCAGGTCTGGTTAAACTGATTATTTTCAGCTTGCTTGGCTTTGCTGCAACACAAGCAGACAGCTCCACCTACTGGCTATTTTAATAAAAGCACTGCTTCTCAATGCTTTTCAATAGCAGTCACATGACTGGAAAAAAAGGTTGTTATTCGGAAACGGTGTAAATTTAACCGTTGTAAACCGAGGGCCACCTGTATATATTAAAATAAAATAAATATTAACATCCTAACTGCTAAACCCCCACAACCCATAACTTAAAACCTCCTAAAGAGAGAACACTAACAGTATACTGTTATAAAAGCACCTAAATAATAACAGTCATATTATAAAATAAAGTACCCTAAAAAATTAAAAATACCCTTTAAAATCCATCCTAACTTGTACCTTAAAAAATAAAAAACCCTAAAACTAAAATTAAAGTCCCCCAAAAAACTAGCATTAAATAGTACTCAAAGTTTTATAACTCGCCATCTGAAGTATTCTCTTCTTTCTTTATCTGACATTATACAAAAGGTAAAAAGAGGTCAAACATAATACAAACGATAAAAAAGAGGTCCTCTTCCTTTCTTGATCCAACATAATCCAAAAGCAAAGGGAGACTGTTCGGGTTCCTTGGCAGTGGCGGTTCCTCAGCAGCGCTCCTCGGTGTCGGCTCCTCTTCTTCTTATCCAGTCCTTTTCATACTGTCCCACAGCACACTTATCCTTGGCTGCCAGTTTCCCTCTTTTATAGGGGTGTTCTGGCAGTTCTATTGGCTGATTTCAAAATAAATATGTAATCAGCCAATAGAAATGGCTTCTTTTTATGTTTAAGGTGTTTTTTTAATAGTATACTGTTAGTGTTATTTTTAATTAGGGGGTCTTTTGATAAAGATCTTCAGGGGTTAATAGTTTACAGGGTTTATTGTAATGTGGGTTCTGGCATTTTGGTGGTTAATTGTGTAAGGGTTTTATATTGCAATGTGGTTTGTGGCAGTTTACAAGGTAATAGCTTAGTGGTTATATTGCAATGGGGGTTGTAGCAGTTTAGGGGTTAATAGTGATAGGGGTTGTGGTGGTTTAGGCATTAAAAAATAGGGGGTTATCACATTGTTTTTTTCGGTGGTCTAGGGGTTATTAGTTTAGGGAGATTATTGTGATGTTTTTTTGGTGGTTTAGGGGTTAATAGTGTATGGAATTTATGGTGATGGGGTTTGTGGCAGTTTATGAGTTAATATCTTAGGGGTTATATTGCTCCTTTAACACATGATACCAAGAGAACAAAGCACATTTGATGATAAAAGTAAATTAGAAAGTTGTTTAAAATGACATGCCTTATCAGAAGCATGAACGTTTAATTTTGACTAGACTGTCCCTTTAAGTAGTATAGGGGATTTATTGTGTTGGGATTGTGGCAGTTTAGAAGTTAATAGTGTAGGGGTTTATTGTGATAGGGGTTGTGGCAGTTTAGGAGTTAATAGAGTAGGAGTTGTATTGCAATGTTTTTTTTTGCGGTTTAAGGGTTAATACTGTAGGGAATTTATTGGGATGGGGTTGTGGCAATTTAAGCAAAGGATTTATTGTGATAGGGACTGTGGCATTTTAGGGGTTAATAGTGTAGGGATGTGTAGGGGGGTTATTGTGATAGGAGTTGTGGAGGTTTAGGATTTAAGTAATGTAGGGGATTTATTGTGAAGGGGTTAAGACAGTTTAGAGGTTAAAGGAGTTTATACTGTGATAGTGGTTGTGGTGGTTTAGGGGTTAAATAGTGTAGGGTTGTTTTGCAATGGAGGTTGTGGCAGTGGCAGTTTAGTAGTTAATATAGTGTAGGGGTTATAATGATGGGATTTTAGTGGTTTAGATGTTAACAATAATAATAGGGCTGTGTAGGTTCATAGTGCGGGGGCTTTTTTTCATTAAAAGAATAACAAATAAAGACATGTATTAACAAATTTAATTAATGCATTTGTTATTCTTTTAATTTGTGCAGGCTGTTGTTTTACAAATGCACAAATTAAGCAATATTTGGATGAATACAGATTCGCCCAAATCTGAATGCGCATGTCTACTTTTTATACATTTATTTCAATAATAAATATGTATGTATATATACGTGTATTACTTTATTTTATTTTGTTTTACATGTGTTTTCTATTGCTTTTATTCTAGCACAAAGACTTTACTGCCAGTATTAAAGGGCCACTAAACCCAAAATCTTTCTTTCATGATTCAGATAGAGAATAGAAATTTAAACAACATTACAATTTACTTCCATTATTTATTTTGCTTCATTTTTTAAATATCCTTAGTTGAAGAAAAAGCAATGCACATGGTGAGCCAATCACACGAGGCTTCTATGTGCAGCAACCAATCAGCAGCTAATGAGCATATCTAGATATGCTTTTCATCAAAGAATATCAAGAGAATAAAACAAATTAGATAATATAAGTAAATCAGAAAGATGTTTAAAATTGCATTCTCTTTCTAAATCATAAAAGAAAAAATGTGGATGGCATGTCCCTTTAAGTTGTGCTATCTTTTTTAATGTTGTTATGTGTTGTGCTTGAATGCAACAACACTCAACGTGTAACATAAGCGATGTTTAGCTAGGTTACGATATCCATTGAAAGTATAGGGTATGCTAAAAAGGATGTTGGCCACGATAAACATTGTCTGGTTGATTATTTTTACTATGGACTTGTAATACTAGATTGTGCACTAATACTAGCACATCCTGCATTATCAATAACACTTTGATCCGGTGTCAACGGAGGTTAAAATACTCCACAAAGAAGAAGCTGTGAAAATGATCCTCTGATAGGCCATACAAGAGTCAGATGACCAAGCTGTGAGATTGAGGCAGTAAAGACGCTGTGAGTATCCCGCCACACACGGAGAACGCCATTAGCGAGGAACACAGCTAGGTAAGTCTCCCACACAGCAGAACATGAACTGACAAGCCTGGACAGAGATCCGACAATACTTACCATCAAAACATGACCGGTCAGGCACTATCAGTCTATGATATCATGGGACACTTTCTTAACTGTTTGTAAAACAGAACTTTAACTTGGCACTTATTCTATATGGTATAAAACTACCTCCCATTAAGCTATCCTCTACACATTGTGGACGATCGATGTGTTCTTAGACATCACATCACTGAAGTGAAAATAAGAGAGATATCTATTGTTCTATTAATATTTGTATACACAGAGACATTATAATTAAATCTCTATTGGAACATATAGAGACACCATTTTTTGAATCACTAATTCACTTTAAATCACCATATGTTTTTCTTTGTTTGATACATTGGGAAACCATACAAGAGTTAAAAGGAGGTTTGGAAACATTGTTACATTTTAATCTGCATTTTTTTTGAAACCTGATGAATTTTCTACTTAGCGGCACACTGCCCAACTTTCTATGCTGAATATTGCTATTTGTTACTTGCGCTGATATAATTGTATCCAATATATGTTTTGGATATTGTATCTCTATGTATTACTAATTTAATTCAAGTTTATTTTTTATGTATTAATATACACTGTTCGTAGCACTTTTGTGTAGCATATGTTATGTTTTTAAATGAGATCTTTAAACTTATTTTTGGGTATTCGGTATACCCATACTGACCCTTATAAATTGGGTACTACTATACATTTTATATATGTTATAAAGGTTGTGGCCACAACATTATATTATTTGTTCATCTTTGTCTATTTTAAATGTATTGTTGAATTGTATTTTTACGTTTAGGGTTAAATAAACCTTTTATTTAAGTCCCTGTACTCATTCATACTTTGCAGAGATTAGATAGGATATATTCCCTTCCATATATTAGAGCACTTTATTATATATCCTCAGCTTTCATTAGCGCCACTCAACTATTGTTTTTTGTTCTAAATCACTATTCCAACCGTGTGGAGGGATCACGGTATACTTTATGAGTGGCACAGAGGATCAGACTAGGCCCAGATATTTTGTTACTTGTTCTTTGCATTTTCAACAATGCTCCACTTGTAATATTTTATTGTGTATTGTAATAGAATTTTCATTATGTTTGTCTGATTTTTCCTTTAATTATATCTGATAAGCAGTTTTCCCCCTAACTTCAGAGAAGCTGGTATCCTATATAATAAAAGGCCAAGTGTCTTTGTCCGAAGCTGTCATGCGCAGTAGAGACTGCGTGCGAGGACAAACACACCTGGCCTTCCAACTGATCTGGCGGCATCTGGCATGTGGTGGAGTGGGCATGGCCGGGCAGGTGCGAAGTGGACGTGACCGGGCGGGTGTGACATATGCGTGGCCAGACATGGGCGTGGCCGGGCAGGGCGCAGGCAGCTCGGGCGGGGCCAGATGCCGATACAGAGAAAAAGAGGGGGGAAAGAGAGAGTAGAAGAGGGGGGATAAAGAGCACAAAAGAGAGGGGGGTGAACACAAAAGAGAGGGGGAGAGAGCACAAAAGAGAGGGGGGGAGCACAAAAGAGAGGGGGGAGAGCCAAAAGAGAGGGGGGAGAGAGCGCAAAAGAGAGGGGGAGAGAGCGCAAAAGAGAGGGGGAGAGAGCACAAAAGAGAGGGGGGAGAGAGCACAAAAGAGAGGGGGAGAGAGCACAAAAGAGAGGGAGGAGAGAGCGCAAAAGAGAGGGGGAGAGAGCACAAAAGATAGGGGGAGAGAGCACAAAAGAGAGGGAGAGAGAGCACAAAAGAGAGGGGGAGAGAGCTCAAAAGAGAGGGGGGAGAGAGCGCAAAAGAGATGGGAGAGAGCGCAAAAGAGAGGGGGAGAGAGCACAAAAGAGAGGGGGCAGAGAGCGATAAAGAGAGGGTAGAGAGCACAAAAGAGAGGAGGAGAGAATGCAAAAGAGAGGGGGAGAGAGCACAAAATAGATGGGAAGAGAGTGCAAAAGAGAGGGAGAGAGACAGCAAAAGAGAGGAAAGAGCACAAACGAGAAGGGGGAGAGAGCACAAAAGAGAGGGGGGAGAGAGCACAAAAGAGAGGGGGAGAGAGCACAAAAGAGAGGGGGAGAGAGCACAAAAGAGAGGGGGGGAGAAAGCACAAAAGAGAAGGGGAGAGAGCGCAAAAGAGAGGGGGAGAGAGCGCAAAAGAGAGGGGGAGAGAGCGCAAAAGAGAGGGGGAGAGAGCGCAAAAGAGAGGGGGAGAGAACGCAAAAGAGAGGGGGAGAGAGCGCAAATGAGAAGGGGAGAGAGAGCAAAAGAGAGGGGAAGAGAGCGCAAAAGAGAGGGAGAGCGACAGCAAAAGAGAGGAGAGCAAACGAGAGGAGAGAGAGAGAGAGCAAACGAGAGGAGAGAGATCAAACGAGAGGGGGAAGAGTGAGAGCAGAAGAGAGGGAGAGAGACAGCAAAAGAGGGGGAGAGAGACAGCAAAAGAGAGGGAGAGAGAGAGAGCAAAAGAGAGAGAGAGAGAGACAGCAAAAGAGGGGGAGAGCGACAGCAAAAGAGAGGAGAGCAAAAGAGAGGAGAGAGAGAGAGCAAACCAGAGGAGAGGGATCAAACGAGAGGGGGAAGAGTGAGAGCAAAAGAGAGGGAGAGAGACAGCAAAAGAGGAGGAGAGTGACAGCAAAAGAGAGGGAGAGAGACAGCAAAAGAGGGGGAGAGAGAGCAAAAGAGAGGGGGAGAGAGAGAGCAAAAGAGAGGGGAGAGAGGGAGAGCAAAAGAGAGGGGGAGAGAGAGCAAAATAGAGAGGGGAGAGAGAGAGCAAAATAGAGGGGGGAGAGAGAGAGCAAAAGAGAGGGGGGAGAGAGAGAGCAAAAGAGAGGGGGAAGAGAGAGAGCAAAAGAGAGGGGGGAGAGAGAGAGCAAAAGAGAGGGGAGAGAGAGAGAGCAAAAGAGAGGGGGAGAGAGAGAGCAAAAGAGAGGGGAGAGAGAGTAAAAGAGAGGGGGAGAGAGAGTTAAATAGAGGGGGGAGAGAGAGCAAAAGAGAGGGGAGAAAGAGAGAGCAAAAGAGAGGGGAGAAAGAGAGAGGAGAAGAGAGGGGAGAAAGAGAAAGCAAGGGGTGGGACCGCTATACTGCAAAAAATGGCCCGTGTACACAGGTTTTAGGACTAGTTCTATATAAATCACATCAACTGGTTTGGAAGACAGAACACCACCAAATCTTTAAAAGCATGGATTCAGGACTGCCCCATTACACTTGTATCCAAAATAGCACAATTAAAATCCAGTCTTAATTTACACAGTGTCCATAGGCATACAAACAAAGTTTTGGGCCTGCTATAGGCCCTGCATCCAATTATCCACTGCAAATGCGTTAGGAAAAACACTGAAGAGGGTTTTAAGGGGTTTGTCATTGGACTGCAAAATGCTACAAAAACAAAATGGCAGTTTTTGAATACTTTTTAAACAATTATTTTGTATGTAGATTTTTTGCAAAGCAGCAGTTAGTTCTGATGCATATACAAAAATGACTTTAAGGTCCTTTTAAAAAGCAAAATACTTTATTGATTTGTGGCTAAATACCAACCTTTCAGACCACAATTTCTTTGTTTTTAAATGATTAGACAAATGCAACTGTACTATATCTATCTTGTCTCTTCAAGAGATAATTTAACAAAATAGACTAAGACCAGATTAGGAGTGGCGCAATATTGTTTCCGTGCAAGCGATATCCTGTTTTTGCGTCCGTTTGCACATAAGTTAAATTCTGCTCGTATTAACAGTAACGCTTGAATAAATAGTTGCACAAAACACATAAAAATAAATGTAATACATCTACACTCATAATAACACTATCTAATAAAAGTGCATTGGAGCCCTTTGCAGTCAAGTAGATAAAAACAAGAAAAAACATTTTTTATGCAATATTCATATTTAATAAAGTGTTATACTGTGTATTTAGTGTACATATTTCACATTCTAATATTCTTCACAAAGCAGAATATGTTCTATGTATTTTTAAATACATATAATTGTTTTTCTTTGTTCTCTTGGTATCTTTATTTGTATGTAAGCTTAGGAGATGGCCAATTTTTGGTTCAGAACCTGGGTAGCACTTGCTGATTGGTGGCTACATTTAGCCAGCTCCTATACTTACATTCTTGACTTTTCAAATAAAGATACCAAGAGCATGAAGAAAAATTGATAATAGGAGTACATAAGAAAGTTGCATAAAATGACATTGCTCTATCTCACTGGTTTTCAAACCTGGCCTCAGGTCTCCCTAATGGTCCAGGTTTTCTGGATTACCTTGGGTGAGAAACAGATAACTTAACCATGTTTACTAATCACTGATAATTTCACCAGTGCTCCAGTTCACATATTCTCAAAATGTGGCCTGTTAGGGAGGGGTGAGGACTGGTATGAAAACCAGTGCTCTATCTGAATCATGAAAGATTAATTTTTGACTAGACTATTCCTTTAACTGATGTGATCGAGTGACCGAACCCTGGGGTGGAGAATGCTAATGCGATTGGTCCCTTTAATACATACAGTGTATGTAGCATGAACTGTATTACTGTTTGACTGCATGTAAAAATGCTTCATGACAAATAAGGGAGCAACTTGTGTGCTGTAGGGATTTGAATAAACTTGATAAAAGCCTATTGTTATTGTTTCCTTAGGCGGCGTGCAGCATTCATCAGTCCTACTACTGCACAATATGTCAAGTCCCCCTATAGTCTCTTGTGTACATTAGAGAATTATTTAACATATTTAAGATGGGATATTCAATGTATATGATGACATTAGAAGATGTTGCAGTTAATTTTAATATTAATGTATGAGAAATCCTATTGGCTGATTTGAACAGCCAATAGGATTTTAGCAGCTCTCACTCTATTGGCTCTACTGACTGCTTTATGCAAGGTAAATCATCAATTTTAATAGTGTGTATGTGTACTACTATTATTGTAGGAATGAATAGATTCTTATTTTAATATATCCTTATTCAGAATAGCATGTTTATACATATATTTTTTGGTAGATATAGTGATAAATGTAGAGTGGGCAGGATGCTTTATTAATTTAAAGCAAAATCAAAGCTAAAGTTTAATTTTAGGGATAGGTCAGTTTGGTTATATACTATTCAGATCCCTTATTTTTACACTAGAAATGCTGCTAAATCTATATATATTTCCAGACCCTTGGGTAGCATAGAATTTATAGTTTGTATCCAGATGTTCTCTCTTTTCCTTAGTGTAAGTTCCCTATCTCCCCCTTCCTTTTGATTGACATGTTCTAGTATAGTTCCTTTTAGATAATATGGGTCCTATTGTGTATGGTCTTATAATGTGCTGAGAGGTTGTTGATTAATGTGCTGAGAGGTTGTGAGATTTTTTTCGCCATTGGTTATATTGGTTATATGTTCTAACAGTTGTTTTTTTATAAGGGCATTTTGTGCGTCCTATGTACTGTAGGCTACATTTGTAATGGAGTAGGTATACAACATATGTAGATATGCAATTGCACAGGGACTTATTGTAAAGGTTTTTCCATTCACAGCAGAGGTAATTTCTTTAATTTTTGTATTGTCTGTGTAGTGGTGAAGGCAAGCTATGCAATTAGCTCTGCTACATTTGAAAAAAAACTTTTGTCTGAACTTGTAGCCAATTTTCCTTTTTCCTACCCTTGAGCTTGCTGGGTGCTAGGATGGATTTAAAATTCTTGTTTGTTTGTTTTTTAAAATATAATTTGTCGTTCTAGTTCTGTTATTTCTTTTAATACGCTATCTTTTTTAGGATGTGTTAATGTTTTTTAAGAATTTTTATTTTTATTTTGCCTGCACACTCATATGTGTTTACCATAGTAACATTTTTTTATGGTATTTGGTTTGTTTTTATTCTTTTTAAAAAAGAGTTCCCTGCCTAGGTTTCTTACTTTCTCGTATGCTTTGTATCTTTTACACCTTCACTGCAATGTTTTCCTTCAGTTCCTTAGTATCTATTTAAAAATATTCCAATTTGGTGCAGTTTTTCATAATTCTTTGGAATTGTCCCAATGGGATTGTTAATCCAATTTGGATGGTGGCTGCATTTGGCATTTATATATCTATTGCTATCTGTTGGTTTTTATAAAGCTTACTAAGTATTAAGTACTTACATTTTTTCAACAACATATATATATATATATATATATATATATATATATATATATATATATATATATATATATATATATATATGTGTGTGTGTATTTAAGAATACATAGAACATATTCTGCTATGTGAAGAACATTGGAATGTGAAATATTCATATTTCATGTCAGTTAGCGTACTTGAGTAAACGCGATCAGGTTATCATGCAAGTAAGTGTGTTAGTTCCCCCCCCACACACACTTTTTGTGCTCCATTGAAGTCTATGGGGGGAATACATTACCACGTTCACAATATTTTATGTTTTACTTTTTAGTGCATCGGGTTAGTAATCACAAAAAAACTTGTTACTTCCAACTTGTAATATGAGCGCAACCTGACTCATGCTAAAAGTCTCCATCTAGGAATGTTAACGTGCAAACTAATTTGTGCTCCACTCTTAAACTAGCACTAAATGTGCTAAGGCCTCCATTTAAGAAATTTTGGGCAGACAAAAGCAAACAACTCTGAACCTGTCCCTCGAGCATGGCAGCTAGTGTGCAGCAATATGCTGCCCTCATTTATCAACACCGACCCTGCTCGCACATGGTTCTGTCCATCACCCCGGAAGGATTACAAACCACCAGCTCAGAGTTGGAGAATAAGTTAGGAAGCAGTGAGACTGCAACCAATGCCCTCCAAAGCTGTGTCTGCAGCTTGTAAAATGGAGCCAAAGCCTTCAGAAAGAGCAAGACTGCTCATGTTATCTCTCTAGACACAAAGTGAAATAGTTCATTATGGTTTGAGGGTTCAATAAGCAAGACCAGCTATTTCATATATAGAAATCTCTTTCTCGCTCCCCACTAAGAGGTTGATTTCTCTTGCTGTCATAGCTGTTGTAAAAGAATACTTCAGTAATTATATTTCCAATATAATAACTTGGAACACATATCCTAAAACTTAAAGTACTTGAGTTAGTAAACATTAGTGCTGCACTGAGGAAGTCAGTACCATAAAAAGACAGTTTATGAGGTGTTTTCCATGGGGAACCATATATATTTTTATTTTTTTCTGCTAGGGCTCACTACAATCATATGGCCTCTCAAACAGGTTCAAGGTGGTGCGCTCCTAAAAGGAAGTGTCTACCTTATTTCATCTATTCAATGAAAGAAAGATTATGATCCACAGCATATGTTAAATAATGAACGACCTGCTATTAATCACAGCTTGAAAGTAATCACTGTAATCATAATCTGCATGTTCAGTTACAGTGAATTGGACATTAGCTTTGATGAACAGCATTAATGCAGAATTTTCAAAGATAGAGAAATTAAAGCAAATTCATTCAAAGGAGACAAAAGGTTTATTTAAATCTTCAATCAAATATTTATAACTGTATTTAAAGTATATTGGATAACCAAGAAGAGTTGAACCCCCAGAGCAAAATGCTTGCACTTTTTTATGAGACTAAAACTGCATTGCTCTTTTCTTATCCTACTGTGATTTATCTTGATCTATCATTTATTTCACCAATGGTTTCCCTGTTTTAACCCTTCACAGCCATTAATGTGTTTCTTTTAGGCCTGACCTTCTATAGTGCTTTCTCTTGGATGGGCATATCTAATCAGAAATGTTATGTCAAACCTATCACTATTAGTAATATGTGTTTATGTATCTGAAAAAGAAAAAAAATATATTTTGTAAACAGCTGTTTCAT
>NC_069503.1:672953668-672961168 GCF_027579735.1 Bombina bombina | reverse complement strand
CTCTCTGCCTCTCTGTTTCTCTCTCTGCCTGTCTCTTTCTCTCATTCTCTCTATGTCTCTTTCTCTGTGTCTCAATCTCTGTCTTTCTCTCTGTCTCTCTCTCTCTCTCTGTCTCTCTCTCTCTCTCTGTGTCTCTCTCTCTGCCTCTCTGTTTCTCTGTCTGTCTGTCTCTTTCTCTCTTTCTCTCTCTGTCCCTATCTTTGTCTCTATCTCTATTTATCTGTCTCTCTGTTACTCTCTCTATCTCTCTCTTTCTGTATCTCTGTGTCTCTCTCTGCCTCTCTCTCTGCCTGCCTCTTTCTCTCATTCTCTCTATGTCTCTTTCTCTGTGTCTCAATCTCTGTCTTTCTCTCTGTCTCTCTCTCTCTCTGTCTCTCTCTCTCTGTGTCTCTCTCTCTGCCTCTCTGTTTCTCTCTCTGTCTGTCTCTTTCTCTCTTTCTCTCTCTCTCTCTTTCTCTCTGTCTCTGTCTCCCTCTCTTTGTCTCTCCCTCTCTGCCTCTCTCTGTCTCTGTCACCCTCTCTCTGTCTCTCTCTTTGTCTCTCTTCTCTGTCTCTCTCTCTCTGTCTCTCTCTCTGTCTCTCTGTCTCTGTCTCCCTCTCTCTCTGTCTCTTTCTCTCTCTCTCTCTCTCTCTCTCTCTGTATCTCTCTCTGTCTCTTTCTCTCTGTCTCCCTCTCTCTCGACTAGATTATGAGTTTTGCGCGAAACAGGGTGCGAAAATAACACCCAAAAAATTGGGTTATTTTACTCTCCATATCGCTGCTATTACGAGTTACTGAAAAGCCTCCTTGTGCTGTGCATTATGGTGAGTTAAGCTCCATACCGCACAAAAGCTAAGGGCTGAGTTTACGTGCTCATGCACGCTTTCCCCCATAGACATCAATGGAGAGAAAGTGTTAGAAAAAACCTAACACCTGAAGTGCGGAATGGCGATCGCCGTAACACAACCCCATTCATGTCTATGGGGAAAAGAAAGCTTCATTTAAACCTAACACCCTAACATAAACCCTAAGTCTAAACACCCCTAACCCACCGCCCCCTGACATCTCTGATACTAAATAAAATGATTATCCCCTAATTCTCTGCTCCCTGACATCGCCGCCACTAATAAAAAGTATAACCCCTAATCCTCCCCTCCCCGACATCACCGCCACTAAATAAAGTTATTATTCCTTAATCCGCCGCTTCCCGACATCACGGCACCTAAATAAAAGCTATTAACCCCTTATCCTCCGCTCCCCGACATCGCCAACACTAATAAAAGCTTTTAACCCCTAATCCTCCACTCCCCGACATAACCACCACTAAATAAATTTATTAACCCCTAATCCGCTGCTCCCTGACATCGCCGACACCTAAAAAAACCTATTAAACCCTAAACTGCCGTTCCCCCACAACGCAAAACACTAAATTAAACTATTAAGCCCTAAACCTAACACCCCCCTAACTTTAAATTAAAATTACAATATAACTATCTAAAATAAATAAAAACTTAAAGGGACACTGAACCCAAATTTGTTCATTTGTAATTCAGAAAGAGCATGCAATTTTAAGCAACTTTCTAATTTACTCCTATTATCAATTTTTCTTTGTTCTCTTGCTATAATTTTTTTAAAAATAAGGCATCTAAGCTTTTTTTTGGTTTAAGTACTCTGGACAGCACTTTTTATTGGTGGATGAATTTATCCACCAATCAGCAAGGACAACCCAGGTTGTTCACCAAAAATGGGCCGGCATCTAAACTTACATTCTTGCATTTCAAATAAAGATACCAAGAGAATGAAGATAATTTGATAATAGGAGTAAATTAGAAATTTGCTTGAAATTTCATGCTCAATCTGAATCACGAAATTACATTTTTGGTTACAGTGTCCCTTTAACTGTGAAATAAAAAAAAACTAAGTTTAAACTATAAATTAACCTAACTACCAATTAAAACATCTACATTACAAATTTAAAAAAAACCTAACACTACGAAAAATTAAAAAAACACTAAATTACCAAAAATAAAAAACACTAAGATTACAAAAAATAATAAAGGAAATTATCAAAAATAAAAACAGTTACACCTAATCTAATAGCTCTATAAAAATAAAAACACCCCCTACAATAAACTACCAATAGCCCTTAAAAGGGCCTTTTGTAGGGCATTGCTCTAAGTTAAACAAACAGCTCTATTACCTGTAAAAAAAATACAAAGTCCCCCAACAGTAAAACCCCCACTCTGTGTCTCGCTCTCTATCTCTTATCTGTTCCTCTCTGTCTCCCTCTGTCTCTCTCTCTCTCTCTATGTCTCTATCTCTGTGTCTATCTCTCTCTTTCTCTGTCTCTCTCTCTGTCTCTCTCTCTCTTTGTCTCTCTCTCTCTTTCTCTATCTCTCTCTTCTTTCTCTCTGTCTCTTTTTGTCTCTCTCTCACTGGGGCCTATCTATCAAGCTCCGAACGGAGCTTGATGCCCCGTGTTTCTGGCAAGCCTGCAGGCTCACCAGAAACAGCAGTTATGAAGCAGCGGTCACAAAGACCGCTGCTCCATAACCTATCTGCCTGCTCAGAGCAGGCGGACAGACATCGCCGGAAATCAACCCAATCGAGTACGATCGGGTTGATTGACACCCCCCTGCTGGCGGCCCATTGGCCACGAGTCTGCAGGGGGCAGCGTTGAACCAGCAGCTCTTGTATTCAGCGAGGTTTGGCGGACCTGATCCGCACTGTCAGATCAGGTCCGCCAGACTTTGATAAATTGGGGCCTCTGTCTCTCTCTCTGTTTCTGTCTCTCTCTCTCTCTCTCTCTCTCTCTCTCTGTCCCTATCTTTGTCTCTCTCTGTCTCTCTGCCTCTCTCTCTCTTTGTCTGTAAGTCTCTTTCTCTCTGCCTCTTTCTCTCTGTTTCCCTATCTCTGCCTCTCTCTCTCTCTCTCCCTCTCTCTGTCTCTCTCTCTCTGTCTCTCTCTCTCTCTTTCTGCTTTTCTGCCTCTGTCTCCCTCTGTCTGTTTTGCTCTCTCTCTGTCTCTTTATCTCGCTCTCTGTCTCTTTCTGTTTTTCTGCCTCTGTTTCCCTCTCTCTGTTTTGCTCTCTCTCTGTCTCTCTTACTCTCTCTCTCTGTTTCTCTCTGCTTCTCTCTCTGTATCTCTCTGTCTCTTTTTCTCTGTCTGTGCCTCCACCCCTCTCTCTCTCTCTCTCTCTCTCTCTCTCTCTCTCTCTGTCTCTCTCAGACTTTCTTTGTCTCTCTTTCTCACTCTCTCTCTTTCTCTCTCTTTCTATTAAAATTACCTCATCCCTATCTTATAATACATTTAAACTTACCTTTAGATTTAAATTAAACTATATTAAACTAATAATTAACCTACCCTGTTATACTAAAATTACATTAAACTACAAATTAAATTAAATATATTACATATTTAAAAACCTAACCCTACTCAAATAATTTAAATCTACTATTAAAAATTACAAAGATACAAAAAACTAGCAACTAAGTTACACAAAATAACAAACACTAAGTTGCAAAAAAAATAATAAACACTAACAGCTAGATTACGAGTTGTGCATAAGGGTTAAAAAGCAGCGTTGGAAGGTCCCAACGCTGCTTTTTAACGCCCGCTGGTATTACGAGTCTTGAAGGTACAGGTGTACCGCTCACTTTTTTGGCCAGACTCGGAAATACCGCAAATCCACTTACGTCAATTGCGTATCCTATATTTTCAATGGGACTTGCATAGCGCCTGTATTACGAGTCTGACAAAAAGTGAGCGGTACACCCTCTCCTGGTACCGCATTTAAAAGTCAGTAGTTAAGAGTTTTACACTACAACGCCGTAGCATAAAACTCTTAACTAAAGTGCTAAAAAGTACACTAACACCCATAAACTACCTATTAACCCCTAAACCGAGCCCCCCCCCCACATTGCAAACACTAAAATAACATGTTTAACCCCTAATCTGCCGAACCGGACATCGCCGCCACTATAATAAATATATTAACCCCTAAACCGCCGCACTCCCGCATCGCAAACACTATATAAATATTATTAACCCCTAATCTGCCACCCCCAACGTCGCCGCCACTATAATAAAGTTATTAACCCCTAAACCTAAGTCTAACCCTAACCCTAACCCCCCTATCTTAGATATAATTTAAATAAATCTAAATAAAATTACTACAATTCACTAAATTATTCCTATTTAAAATTAAATACTTACCTATAAAATAAACCCTTATATAGCTACAATATAACTAATAGTTACATTGTAGCTAGCTTAGGGTTTATTTTTATTTTACAGGCAACTTTGTATTTATTATAACTAGGTACAATAGTTATTAAATAGTTATTAACTATTTAATAACTAACTAGTTAAAATAAAGACACATTTACCTGTAAAATAAAACCTAACCTAAGTTACAATTACACCTAACACTACACTATAATTACATAAATTAACTAAATTAAATACAATTAATTACAATTAAATAAAATTATCTAAAGTCTGAAAAAAACCAAACACTAAATTACAGAAAATAATAAAATAATTACAAGATTTTTAACCTAATTACACCTACTCTAATCCCCCTAACAAAATAAAAAAGCCCCACAAAATAAAAAAAGCACTACCCTACACTAAATTACAAATAGCCCTTAAAAGGGCCTTTTGCGGGGCATTGCACCAAAGTAATCAGCTCTTTTACCTTTAAACCCCCCCCCCCCAACATTAAAACCCACCACCCACACAACCAACACAATCCCCCTTAAAAAAAACTAACACTAACCCCTTGAAGATCACCCTACCATGAGACGTCTTCACCCAACCAGGCAGAAGTGGTCCTCCAGACGGGCAGAAGTCTTCATCCAAGCCGGGCAGAAGAGGTCCTCCAGACGGGCAGAAGTCTTCATCCAGACGGCATCTTCTATCTTCATCCATCCGGCGCGGAGCGGGTCCATCTTCAAGACATCCAACGCGGAGCATCCTCTTCATCCGGAGTCTTCTTACTAAATGACGGTACCTTTAAGTGACGTCATCCAAGATGGTGTCCCTTCAATTCCAATTGGCTGATAGAATTCTATCAGCCAATCGGAATTAATGTAGAAAAAATCCTATTGGCTGATGCAGTCAGCCAATAGGATTGAGCTTGCATTCTATTGGCTGATTGGAACAGCTCAGTCGCCGGATGGAACTGTGTATCCAGGAGCATCTCTCTAGCCAAGTGTCAAATCTAGCTTTGGTTATTAAATATTGTTCTCAGTTATTCTAACATAGGGATTTGTGATAACACTCTATCATGGTAATAATTGTAGTACTTAGAATGTGTAACTTTCATGGTCTTAATTTGAGCACGTGTAGTCATGAATGTTTATTTTATCTGACCAAACAAAGTTAATAAGCTCTGACTTTGAAAGTATAAATTACCTATGACTGAGTTATTAGTTCATTTTTGTTTTTGCATGTGTATATTAACTGAATGCTTAGTATCATTCACAAAAGCAACATTTTAACTTCAATATGTATGATGGCTTGATAATAGCTGAATGAGAAGGTGTGTTTAGAGGGAATACGCCCAGGATATTTCTTTTATCCAATCACAATTATGCACAGGTATATTTAAAGGCAGTTGGGATTATGAACTTTATGCTACAATTACGGCCAGATAGGCTGAAACGCGTCAGCAACAAGTTCTTTGGGTGTATTCCTTTCACACCACTATGTCACTTATGTTGTAACTTTTGCTTCCTTCTTGGGAGTATTGTGGACTCGCAATAAAAAGTTTTAAATCAAGGAATCCTGGTGCATCTCATCACTCTATTGTTAGGTTAATTAGTAGTTTAATATAGTTTAATTTAAATCTAAAGGTAAGTTTAAATTTATTATAAGATAGGGATGAGGTAATTTTAATATAAAGTTAGCGGGTTGCTAGGTTTAGGGGTTAATAGGTTAATTTAGTTTATGGCGATGTGGGGGACTGGCGGTTTAGGGGTTAACAGGTTTAGTTAGTGTTTTAGTTAGTGTTGGCGATGTTTGTGAACGGTGGTTTAGGGGTTAATAGGTTTAGTTAGTGTTGGCGATGTGGGAGGCCAGGGGTTAATACATTTTTTAGTTGCGGTGGGGTCCGGGAGCGGAGGGATAGGGGTTAATACCTTTATTAGAGTTGCGGTGGGCTCAGGGAATGGCGGAATAGGGGTTAATAACTTTATTTAGTTGCGGCAGGGTCCGGGAGTGGCGGGATAGGGGTTAAACATTTTAGTATACTGGCAGTGCTTAGTGACAGTATATAAATAAAGCTGGGAAAAAGCCGAATAGCAGCGAGATCGATGACTGTTAGTTAACAACAGTCCGCTGCTCATCGCCCCGTACTTGGTGCGTGGCTTTTTGACAGCTTTTTTAATAAATATGGAGAGTGTATTCAGGTCCGCGGCCGCGATGTTAGGTGATGTCAGACGATGTCAGGCGAGTGTATTGGTGCCGTAGAATGCAAGAAAATTGACGGCTTGATAAGTAGGCCTCTGTCTCTTTCTCTGTCTCTCTCTTTATCTCTCTATGTCGCTATCTGTCTCTGTCTCCCTCTCTCTGTCTGTCTCTCTGTCTGTCTCTCTTTCTGTCTCTCTCTCTGTCTCTCTGTTTGTCACTCTCTCTGTCTCTCTCTGTCTCCATCTCTCTGACTCGCTCTCTGTCTTTCTTTCTCTCTCTCTGTCTCTCTCTATATCTCTGTTTCTCTCTATATCTCTGTCTCCCTCTTTGTCTCTTTCTATTTGTCTCCATCTGTCTCTTCCTCTCTGTCTCGCTCTCTGTGTCTATTACTATATGTTTCTCTCTCTGTCTCTTTCTCTGTCTGTCTCTCTCTGTCTGTCACTCTCTCTCTGTCTCTCTCTCCCTGTCTCTCTCTCTGTCACTCTCTCTATCACTCTCTCTCTCTTTCTGTCTCACTCTCTCTGTCTCGTTCTCTGTATTGCTCTCTGTCTGTCTGTCTCTCTCTCTGTCTCCCTCTCTCTGTCTCTTTCTCTCTGATTCTATATGTCTCTTTCTCTCTGTCTCCCTCCCTCTCTCTGTCTCTCTCTCTCTGTCTCTCTCTCTGTCTTTCTGTCACTTACTTTGTCACTATCTCTGTCTCTTTCTATCTCGCTTGCTCTCTGTCTCTCTCTCTTTCTCTCTCGCTTTCTCTCTTTCTGTCTCTCTCTGTCTTTCTCTGTCTCTCTTTATCTCTCGCTCTGTTTCTCTTTATCTGTCTCTGTCTCTCTCTCTCTGTCTCTCTCTCTCTGTCTCTCTCTTTCTCTCTGTCTTTCTCTCTCTCTCTCTATGTCTCTCTGTCTCCCTGTCTCTCTCTTTGTCTCTATCTCTGTGTCTCTTTCTGAGTCTCTCTCTTTTTCTCTCTATGTCACTCTCTCTCGTTCTCTCGGTCTCTGTCTCTCTCTTTATTTCTCTGTCTTTCTCTGTCTCTCTCTGTCTCTTTTTCTGCATCTCTCTGTCTCTATCTCTCTGTCTCTCTCTATCTCTCTCTCTTTCTCTTTCTCTCTCTC
>NC_069503.1:672931168-672946168 GCF_027579735.1 Bombina bombina | reverse complement strand
AGTGTTGGGCCCCAAAGTAGGCCCAGTAGGATTGGTACAATGGAGCTTTCAAATACCTTAAAGGGATAGGAAAGTCAAAATTAAACTTTCATGATTCAGATAGAGCATGCAATTTTAAGCAACTTTCTAATTTACTCCTATTATCAAATGTTCTTCATTCTCTTGGTATCTTGATTTGAAAAGCAAGAATGTAAGCATAGAAGCCGGCCCATTTTTGGTTCAGAACCTGGGTAGCACTTTCTTATTAGTGTCTAAATGTAGCCACCCAATCAGCAAGCGCTACCCAGGTGCTGAACCAAAAATGGGCTGGCTTCTAAGCTCACATTCAAATAAAGATACCAAGAGAACAATGAAAAATTGATAATAGGAGTAAAGTAGAAAGTTGCTTAAAATTGCATGCTCTACCTGAATCATGAAACTTTAGTTTTGACTATACTATCCCTTTAAGTAACAATTTTTTAGGAGGGTTTAGACTGGCTAGTGGCTTCTTAATTGCATGGAAGGTTCTAAGGACTTTTTCTTGCAGTGTTTTTATGGCCAGTTTAAAGCTTCCTGATGCACTCAGTGTAAGCCCAAGATAGGTATAATTTAATGCGTGCTCTACCTCTTTAAAGAACAATAGGAATTTGAGTTATTGCTCTAGATTTCTCGGCTTTTTCTGGAAAATCATGACTTTTGTTGTTTCCATATTCACTTCCATTGCATGATAGTGTGTACATGATACAATGTAGCGTATCATGTCCACCGCACATCGATAAATGTTGACAGCATACGCTGTCTGCATTTATCATTACACAAGCAGTTCTTGTGAACTGCTTGTGCTATGCCGCCCCCTGCAGATTCACGGCGGCTAGCAGGGGGTGTCAATCAGCCAATCATATAGGACTGGGCCGATTGATGTCCGCGGCCTCAGAGCAGGCGGACATGTTATGGAGCAGCAGTCTTAAGACCGCTAGCAGGGGGTGTCAATCAGCCAATCATATAGGACTGGGCCGATTGATGACCGCGGCCTCAGAGCAGGCGGACATGTTATGGAGCAGCAGTCTTTAGACCGCTGCTTCATAACTTCTGTTTCCATTCAGGGCTCGATAATTTGGCCCCTATGTCTGCAGTAGGTCAACTTTTACTTGCAAACCCACTGCTATGGGGGACAGGACGAGCAGGTCATCTGTATATAAGAGACAATGGATTTCCTTCCCATTCAGGGATATTCCTGGTACTGTGCATCTCACTAGTACTGTGGGCAGATCATTAATGTACAGGTTAAATAATGTGGGGCTGAGGTTTCATCCTTGTCTGACACCTCTTTTTTGTTCAAAGCTCTTTGTTTGTAGTTTTTATATTTTTACTTTACACTTGGGGAATGAACACATGGGGGTAGATTTATCATAGTGCGAGCAGACATGATACAATGTAGCATATTATGCCCGCCGCACATCGATAAATGCTGACAGCATACACTGTTGGCATTTATCATTGCACCAGTGGTTATTGTGAACTGCTGGTGCAATGCCGCCCCCTGCAGAGGGGGTGTCAATCAACCCAATCGTATTCGATTGGGTTGATTTCTGTCCGCGGCCACAGAGCAGGTGGGCAAGTTATGGAGCAGCGGTCTTTAGAGTGCTGCTTCATAACTGCTGTTTCTGGCGAGCCTGAAGGCTCGCACGGAAACAGGGGCATCAAGCTCCATACAGAGCTTGATAAATCGGCTCTATGGTCTTTATTGTGTCATATGTCTTCCCACCAATTCCACTTTGCAGCAGTTTCATCTATATGCCTGGGTGCCAGATTGAGTCAAATGCTTTTCTGAAGTCCACAAAACATGCAAACACATTCCCTGATGATGAGCTTTTCACATACTTGTTAGTGATAGCTTGCAATGTGAAGATTTGGTCTGTGGTTCATTGTTTAGGGAGGAACCCTATCTGACTCCTGTGCTGGGTTCTGCTGTCTGTTAGAAGTTTTAATATTCTCTGGTCCAGGATTGTGAAGAAGAGTTTGCTCACATTCGGCTAGATTTAGAGTTTTGTCGGTAAAAAGCAGCGTAGCTAACGCTGCTTTTTTTCCCAACGCACCCTTCCAACAACACTGGTATTTAGAGTTGTCTGAGGGGCTGCATTAGGCTCAAAAAAGGGTGCGTTGAGCTTAACTTAGCTCCACTAAGCTGGGAAAACGTGCACGATATCCCCATAGGAAACAATGGGGCTGAGCTGGCTGAAAAAAAACCTAACACTTGCAAAAAAGTAGCGTTCAGCTCCTAACACAGCCCCATTGTTTCCTATGGGGAAACACTTTCTAAGTCTGCGCCTAACACCCTAACATGAACCCCGAGTCTAAACACCCCTAACCTTACACTTAATAACCTCTAATCTGCCGCCCCCGCTATCGCTGACACCTGCATTATACTATTAACCCCTAATCTGCCGCTCCGTACACCGCCGCAACCTACATTATACTTATGAACCCCTAATCTGCTGCCCCTAACACCGCCGACCCCTATATTATATTTATTAACCCCTAATCTGCCCCCCAACATTGCCACTACCTACCTACACTTATTAACCCCTAATCTGCCGACCGGACCTCGCCGCCACTATAATAAATGTATTAAACCCTAAACCGCCGCACTCCCGCCTCGCAAACCCTAGAATAAATAGTATTAACCTCTAATCTGCCCTCCCTAACATCGCCGCCACCTACCTACAATTATTAACCCCTAATCTCCCGCCCGCACCGTCGCCGCTACTATAATAAAGTTATTAACCCCTAAACCTAACTCTAACCCTAACCCTAACACCCCCCTAACATAAATATAATTTATATTAAACGAAATAATATTCCTAAAATTAACTACATTATTCCTATTTAAAACTAAATACTTACCTATCAAATAAACCCTAATATAGCTACAATGTAATTAATAATTACATTGTAGCTATTTTAGGATTTATAATTATTTTACAGGCAACTTTATACTTATTTTAACTAGGTACAATAGCTATTAAATAGTTAATAACTATTTAATAGCTACCTAGTTAAAATCAATACAAAATTACCTGTAAAATAAATCCTAACCTAAGTTACAATTAAACCTAACACTACACTATCATTAAATTAATTAAATAAATTACCTACAATTACCTAAAATAAAATACAATAAAATAAACTATTCTATAATACAAAAAAACCAAACACTAAATTACAAAAAATAAAAAAGAATTACAAGCAGTTTAAACTAATTACACCTAATCTAAGCCCCCTAATAAAATAATAAAGCCCCCCAAAATAAAAAATTCCCTACCCTATTCTAAAATACAAAAGTAATCAGCTCTTTTATCAGCCCTTAAAAGTGCTTTTTGCTGGGCCTTGCCCCAAAGTAATCAGCTCTTTTGCATGAAAATAAAAATACAATACCTCCCCCAACATTACAACCCACCACCCACATACCCCTACTCTAACCCACCCAAACCCCCTTAAAAAAACCTATCACTAACCCCCTGAAGATCTCCCTACCTTGAGTCGTCGTCACCAGGGGCGTATTTAGGTTTTGTGCTGCCCTAGGCCCTCAAAATTCTGCTGCCCCCCCCACCCCCCTACCCCCCTAGGTTTTAGGCTTTTTTTCAGCCATAATATTTTTACACCCCAGGACTTGCATGTATGTGTGTGTATATATATATATATATATATATATATATATATATATATAGTGTGTGTGTATATATGTATATATATATATATATATATATATATATATAGTTAGTGTGTGTGTGTGTGTATATATACGCACAATGCACAGTCACAGAAACAGCATAACTACTATTTCCAGCATAGCCCATCACCTCTGGGAGCAAAGAGGTTAAAAAAAAGCCTGTTTTCTGCTGTGAGCAGGAGCCGTGGGGGTATTTATGACCTGCTCTGCAGCAGCAGACTGTAGCACACATTATTTACAACAACCAACAAGCCTTGCTATAACAATAACATCCCTGATCCCCCTCTTACCACATATTCACTATTTCACTGCAATATTCCCCTGTGACCTGATCTATGCCCTGTCTTCAGAAGCGTGCTGTTCACTGCTACTGTCTTGATCTGCGTGGCTGTGTGCAGATGCTGTCAGACAGTCAGTGAATGTCAGCTGAGTGAGCACGGCACTTGGGGGGCCAGGAAGGGGGAGGGAAGGAAACGGCTGCTATGCTACAGATTAGGAAGCGGGACTGCTGGCTCCAAGGCATTACACTGACAATAACATAACACCGCTCCACGTCCTTTCAAGCTCCTGCTCCAGCAACAACTGACACTGACTGAGGCTTGCGAGGAGGGAGGAAATAGAATCTGTGACAAGTGCGGTGCACGCTGCAACTGCTTATTCCTCCTGTCCTGACAATTTAAACGGCACAACACTGGAAGGACAATCAAGGAAGTAAAGATTGCTATAACACTGCTCCATGTCCTTTCAAGCTCCAGCAACAACTGACACTGACTGATGGGCTTGCGAGGAGGGAGGAAATAGAATCTGACACTCCAGTGCGGTGCACGCTGCAACGGCTTATTCCTGACAATTTAAACGGCACAGTGACAATGATGATTGTCCAATGTCCTTCCTTGTGCTGTTTAAATTGTCAGGAATAAGCCGTTGCAGCGTGCACCGCACTGGAGTGTCAGATTCTATTTCCTCCCTCCTCGCAAGCCCATCAGTCAGTGTCAGTTGTTGCTGGAGCTTGAAAGGACATGGAGCAGTGTTATAGCAATCTTTACTTCCTTGATTGTCCTTCCAGTGTTGTGCCGTTTAAATTGTCAGGACAGGAGGAATAAGCAGTTGCAGCGTGCACCGCACTTGTCACAGATTCTATTTCCTCCCTCCTCGCAAGCCTCAGTCAGTGTCAGTTGTTGCTGGAGCAGGAGCTTTACTTCCTTAAGTGGCGATATTTCAAATAACTCACAACACAATTCATTAAAACAAATAGTAGGTGACGTCTTAGAGTTAGATCATATTACAATAGGAGTCGGACTGACTAACTTACTGTGAAAATACACTGACTGAGAGGTTCCCTTCCCAGTCCCACTTCCGTAGCAGCCGCTGCCTCTCATGCATTAGTGTGGCCAGTTTTTGATCTGCTCTAAGCAACATCCGCAGTCAGACACCAAAAGGGCCAATTCTTGAGTGCCCGGCCCCAAAAAGTGCCGCCCCCTCAAATCTGCCGCCCTAGGCCCGTGCCTTGTTGGCCTAGGCCATAATACGCCCCTGGTCGTCACCCAGCCGAACCGAATTCTTCATCCAAGCGGAGCAAGAAGATGTCCTCCATCCGGGCGAAGTATTGATCCAAGCGGCAAAGAAGATGTCCTCCATCCAGGCGAAGTCTTGATCCAAGCGGCAAAGAAGAGGTCTTCCATCCGGGCGATGTCTTCTTCCAAGCGGCATCTTCTATCTTCTTTCTTCCGGATCCATCTTCATCCCGCCGACGCGGAACATCCTCCTTCCCCGACGGACTAACGACGAATGAAGGTTCCTTTAAGGGACGTCATCCAAGATGGCGTCCCTTCAATTCCGATTGGCTGATAGAATTCTATCAGCCAATCAGAATTAAGGTAGAAAAAATCTGATTGACTGATGCAATCAGCCAATCAGATTGAAGTTCAATCCGATTGGCTGATCCAATCAGCCAATCGTATTGAACTCGCATTCTATTGGCTTCCCAACATCCAGGAGTTTTTTACCATGTGTGTTTATTATTTTATCATAGCTGTTTCTCTGAGTGTCCATCAGGGTTTCAAAATTCATACTCTTTCTAAGTATATGTTTATTCCCTTGTTTGGAGATATGGTCTGTTTCATTCCCTGTGCTAGCATTCATGTCTCCAATTAGGATGATTTGTCCTTTTGTTTGGAAGTTTGAGATTTCCCTCTGAAGTATATTCTGGGTCATAATATGAAACCAGTCCAGAATGCAGCATCACTGTTTATATCAAAACGTTTATTAAGCCAAATATCACATACATGTTTCGTACCTCAGTCCTTAATCATGTATAGGGATACACTGATTCAATTCCACATTATATACCTAAACCACACCCCCTTAATCACATCAAGTGAACACCTGTATATACCTAGGCACAGCTCCCCCTTGTGCAAAAAATCCTAATTTTTCTGAACAATATAAACATACTATTCATCTAAAATTAAAATTAAAATTCTTGATAAAAGACTATCGTTTTGCCCAACAGGGAACTGTAATATGTTTGAACTGCACCAGGATCTGAACAGGTTTTATAGATCAGTCAAATTGAAAAGTTTTTTTGCAGATTGCAATGTACTGCCTATGATTGAAAATGCATGTAATGATTCTCTCACTTTGTCTGCACTAAATTTACACCAGAACAGTTTGGCCCTAGTGTGCAAACTTTTATCCAATTAGTAGACAAAGATATTTGTATTTTAGAGAACAAATTTGGGGGCATTAATGTTAACAAGAAAGGCAACTGTAATTTTACTAAAAAGGATAGAGATGATCTTAAGAACTTAATTGATGTCAAAGAGGTCATCATTAAGGGACCAGACAAGGGAGGGGCTATTGTCCTTCTGGATAAAGATTTTTATGTCCATGAGATTAAAACACAATTGGCTGATAAAAAGTGTACAAATTATTAACTTCTAATCCAAAGTTTGATATCAAGAAGGAGGTTGAGAACTGTGTTTCTAAGGCATTAAAAGGAGGCATTATTGGACAAAATATGGCCAGATTCCTATTGGAGACTGAAGAAATAACCCCTGTACTATATACTTTACCCAAAATTCATAAGGGCAGGGAAGCTCCACCTGAACGCCCTATAGTGGCTGGAATTGGGTCCATCTTGTCCAATGCTTCCATTTTCCTAGATACGTTTTTGAGACCATTTGTGGAATCTAATTCCCACATAAGAGAGACAGGTGATTTTCTAAATAAAATACAAAGTCTGGACCTAAATGAAGGGAAGGGTATTCTGTATAGTATGGATGTGGTAAGTTTGTGCACACCCATTACCCATGAGGCAGGCATTGGAGCTGTTAATAAAGTACTATATGATAATATGGAAATAAGTCATACACGAAGACAATTTATACTGGAATTACTGGGCATTGTGCTCAGATGTAATTATTTTCTATTCCAGGATGAGTACTTTTTCAGCTCCAGGGCACAGCCATGGGTTCCAATGTTGCCCCTATATACGAGAATATCTTTATGAATGTTTTTGAAGAATATGTGGTTTATAGCCACCCTTTATCTTTGAAATAGGCGCTGCATGGTAGCGCTTTATTGATGATGTTTTCGGGGTGTGGATGGGCGACATTGGAACCCTGGAGGAGTTCTTTGTGGATCTGAAAAGAGCCACCCTTAATATCAATTTCTTGGACACCAAGGTGTATAAATCCATAGATGGTTTGTCAGTAGATCTATGTAGCAAAGAAACTGACTGCAACAATTTGTTACACTACAGTAGTGCGCATGCCCCCACTCTCACTCAGTCTTTGCCGAAAAGCCAGTTTTTGTGTGTGAGACTCATTGTATCTGACGAGAGATTGGCATGAAAAAGGTTGGGTGAGATTGGGTGTGCTTTCCTGAAGAGAGGATATCCACCAAAGATGGTACATAAGGCATAGAGAGTGCCATGGAGACCCCTAGACATAAATTGTTGGAACAAAAGGAGAAAGTGAAGAAAAAGATGGATAGAATGGTCTTTGTTAGTCAGTATTCCCATTTGAGTATCAAAGTACAGGGGATTATACGTAGACATTGGAAGGTTTTAAGTGTATGTAACCCAGATGTAAGGGAGTTTCAGGAATACCCCATGCCAGCATATAAGAGGTGTAAAAACTTAAAGGATTGTCTTGTAAGGACGGATATATAGGCCCTGGTAAGAAGATGGTACAAGGATATATCAGTAAGAAAAACAATGGGTGTTTTCCCTGCCTAAATTGTACTAACTGTAACAATATGACACGTGGTCCTACATTTTCCCATCCATGCACTGGCAAGAAGTATTGGATAAGGGGGTATTTTACCTGTAACACAGAGTATGCTGTGTACCTAATCAAATGCCCATGTGGGTGGGGCTATGTAGGGGAGACCACCCACAATGTGCGTGAAAGGATGAACCAACACAAGACTAACATCAGAACAGGAATAATAGATGCACCTGTGGTACATCATTTTTTGACAGCAGGCCATAGCATTAATCAAATAAGGTTTCAAATAATAGATCATGTGCAAAAGCCCAGGAGGGGGGTGAATAGAGAAACATGCTTGAAGCAGAGCGAACTCTACTGGATCTAGGTATTAGGTCCTATGTGGCCAGGGGGTATGAACAGAGAAATGGATTGGAGTGTCTTTTAAATAAATTAGCTTTAATGTGTATAAAACTTAAGAGTACTGTTTTAAATATGTTAACTTTCCATGTAACAAACATGTGTTAACTATCTATGTAACACTAATATGCCTATGGTGAGAAAGAAATTTATAATGTATAGCATATTTATATATGTATAATTTTAGAGGAATAGCATGTTTATATTGTTAAGAAAAATTAGGAACTTTTTGCACTAGGGGGTGCTGTGCCTAGGTATATACAGGTGTTCACTTAAGGGGGTGTGGTTTTAGGTATATAATGTGGAATTGAATCAGTGTATCCCTATACATGATTAAGGACTGAGGTCCGAAACGTTGTATGTGATTTTTGCTTAATAAACATTTTGATATAAACAGTGCTGCTGCATTCTGGACTGGTTTGCTATTTTCTGGTTTTGGTATAGACCTTGTCAGCTTGCACGGATATAACTTCCCTGAGTGCTGAACAGTTTCTTTTGTCTGGGTCATAATATGGTTATTCCCATGATGGAATGTATATGGCACAGAGATAGAGATTTAGAGATGTCTGTACTGGGTTCTTTGATATTTGTATCCACATATGTGCTGCACCTCTCTTCACAGGGGTGATAAATTGTTTAAGACTCTATTTGTACCACACTAATAACCCCCCTGAGAGTCTCCTTACTTTCTTCTTTTTTGTTGCAGGGATTATTAACTCCTTATAGTCCATAGGGCAGGATAATGCTGTTTTCATTGTTGTAGAGCCACTAGATGTAAGACTTTTGGATATGTTAAGGAAGGGGGTAGTTTTATCTCCAGTATAACTGGGAAAGAGTACAAAATATATCATAGACTTAATTGCAAATCGACAAATGTAATCTACCTTCTCACCTGTAAGGGGTGCAATATTCAATATATAGGAAAAATGACAAGAATGTTAAAAGACAGAGCATTGGAACACATTAGTGATATTGAGAATCCGGAAATATATACACCAGTAGCTAAACATTTTAAAAATTAATATTTTGGTGACTCCTCATTAGTACAAATACAAACTATTGATCATGTCCCTTTTACCAAAAGGGGGGGAGGGGGGAACCGGATTATTTTATGAGTAAAAAAGAAGTACAGTGGATTTTTACTTTACATACCAGAAATCCATGGGGTATAAATATGGAGGCAGATGTAAATGTATTCATCTAATATATCTTTCACATACCTATATTTCATTTAAAAGTTTACAATAAACAAAAAATCCACATGTATTGCATAAAATATAACAAAATCCCTATATGTATAAAAAGTATATAAAATGTGGATGAAAAAGTAGACAAATAAGTAGATGGGATATCTCCCATTAACAATAAAAATGTAATCCTGATTAGGGAAGGTTGTTGCTGCAATAAGATATATGCTTCAGTAATGAAATAGTGAAAGTGTGATTTTCTCAATTAAAGGGACATGAAACCAAATTTTTTATTTCATGATTTAGAAAGAGCATGCAATTTTAAACATCTTTCTAATTTACTTCTATTATCTAATTTGTGTCATTCTCTAGATATACTTTGCTGAAAAGCATATCTAGATAGGCTCAGTAGCTGCTGATTGGTTGCTGCACATAGATGCCTTGTGTGATTGGTTCACCCATGTGCATTGCTATTTCTTCAATAAAGGATACCTAAAGAATGAAGCAAATTAGATAATAGAAGTAAATTGGAATGTTGTTTAAAATTGTATTCTCTGCTTAAACCATGAAAAAAATGTTTTGGTTTTAGTGTCCCTTTAAGCATATGCCTTTAAATAGACAAGAGGCAGATTAGCTTGTTATGCAGTGAACAAGTGCGGTAGTCCTGCATGAAACGCGTCTGCTTTTGCTGACTATTTTCATTCTTTTTTTTTGATGACTTTACTTCTGTTACTTTTTGTTTTTATAGTGCACCAATAAATACCTTGTTTTTTTTATTATTCTGGTTTTTGAATTTGTGACATGGGACTTACAGTGAGCCGAAACTTTCCTTTCTGTTTCTATTCTGGGTCATAATATGGTGATTCCCGTGGTGGAATATATATGGCACAGAGATAGAGATTGTGAGATGTCTGTACAGGGTTCTTTGATATTTGTATCCACATATGTGCTTCAGCTCTCTTCACAGGGGCGATAAATGGTATGAGACTCTTTTAGTACCACACTAAAAATAACCCCCTGAGAGTCTCCCTACGTTCTTCTTTTTTGTTGCATGGATTTTAAACTGCTTATAGTCCATAGGGCAACATGATGCTGTGCTTCTATCTTGCCATGTCTCTTGTAACAAGATAATATCATGACTTCTTATATTTTGCTGAAAATCTCTGATTTTGTGTCCAAATGTGGAGGAAGTAAGTCCTTGTATATTACAGCTGCTGATTGTTAGACTAGTCATCTTATGTTCCATGCAAAGGGCAAGATTACATATGCCCACAAAAGTTGACGACACCGGTTTTTACGCGGTTTTGGTATCACATATACAGCGCCGCATATTCACCCGTCGGCCGCAATTTTTACTCCCATAAGCTAACATAGAACTGCGTCGCCAATCAGTATCACATATTCAGCGCAAGGACTTACATGGTGAAAATGGAGAGATGTTACTCCATTTTCCCCTCACCACACATAAGCAGGCGCAGTAAGCCTTGCACTGAGTATGTGAGCGCTGTAACTCCTGTAACTGCCTGAAAATATTAACTAACACCTAACGCATGCGCAATATCTATCTACCTCCTGTAAATAACTAACACCTAACGCATGCACAATATCTATCTACCTGTCAACCGCAATCCCCCACCGCAATAACTAATAAAGTATATTAAAGCCCCCCCCCAAATAAAAACACCCCCTAATCTAATACTAAACTACCAATAGCCCTTAAAAGAGCCTTTTGTAGGGCTTTGCCTTAAGTGAAACAGCTCTTTTCCTTAAAAAAATACTAAGTCCCCCCTCTAACCGTAAAAATCTGCAACCCCCAAAATAAAAATAATCTAACACTAAAATATCCTAAACTACACTATGCCCTAAAGGGGCATTTGTATGGGCATTGTCCTTAAAAGGGCATTCAGCTCTTTTACTGCCCTTAAAAGGGCATTCAGCTCTTTTAAGAGTGTCCAGAAATCCCTAATCTAAAAAAAAAAAAAACACCCAAAAAAGAAAAAAAGCCTAAGTTCAACCCCAAATAGATACTATAAGTCTAAGTCCGGCGGAGAAGGCTCTGTTCCAGGCGGTGAAGTCTTATTCCAAGCGGCCGACATCTTCTTCCAAGTGGGGACCTCTTCCTTCTTCATCCAGGACCAAGACGGCACAGAGCGGAGATGAGCACGGAGCAGGACCGGCGACCGCGGAGCCATGGAGCGTGGAGGATCCTCTTCATACGATCGCTGCTGTATACTGAATAGTAAATTCAAGGTGCGCGTTTAAATAAATTAAAAAATAGTAAGTTACAATTAAAATAAAAAAACTAATTTTAAATTAATCTAAGATTACAAAAATAAAAAAGTCTAACATTACATAAAATAATAAACCAAATTATCAAAAATAAAAAAATTAAACCTAATCCCTATGAAAATAAAAAAGCCCCCCCCCAAATAAAAACACCCCCTAATCTAATACTAAACTACCAATAGCCCTTAAAAGAGCCTTTTGTAGGGCTTTGCCTTAAGTGAAACAGCTCTTTTCCTTAAAAAAATACTAAGTCCCCCCTCTAACTGTAAAAATCTGCAACCCCCAAAATAAAAAAATCTAACACTAAAAAATCCTAAACTACACTATGCCCTAAAGGGGCATTTGTATGGGCATTGTCCTTAAAAGGGCATTCAGCTCTTTTACTGCCCTTAAAAGGGCATTCAGCTCTTTTAATGGTGTCCAGAAATCCCTAATCTAAAAAAAAAAAACACCCAAAAAAGAAAAAAAGCCTAAATTCAACCCCAAATAGGTACTATAAGTCTAAGTCCGGCGGAGAAGGCTCTGTTCCAGGCGGTGAAGTCTTATTCCAAGCGGCCGACATCTTCTTCCAAGTGGGGACCTCTTCCTTCTTCATCCAGGACCAAGACGGCACAGAGCGGAGATGAGCACGGAGCAGGACCGGCGACCGCGGAGCCATGGAGCGTGGAGGATCCTCTTCATACGATCGCCGCTGTATACTGAATAGTAAATTCAAGGTGCAAGTTTAAATATGGCGTCCCTTGCATTCCTATTGGATGATTTGATTCTTCAAATTCAAATAAGCTAATAGAATGCTTGGAAGAAGACTTCACCTCCTGGAACAGGACCTTCTCTGCCTGACTTCAGGAACGGTGAGTACCTATTTGGGGGGTTAGACTTAGGCTTTTTTTATTTTTGGGGGTTTTGTTTTTTTTAGATTAGGGATTTCTGGGCACTCTTAAAAGAGTTGAATGTCCTTTTAAGGGCAATGCCCATTCAAATACCCCTTTGGGGCAATGGGTAGTTTAGGAGTTTTTAGTGTTAGATTTTTTTTATTTTGGGTGGTGGGGGCGGGTTTTACTGTTAGAGGGGGGACTTAATATTTTTTAAGGAAAAGAGCAGTTTAATTTAGGGCAATGCCCTACAAAAGGCCCTTTTAAGGGCTATTGGTAGTTTAGTATTAGATTAGGGGGTGTTTTTATTTTGGGGGCTTTTTTATTTTCATAGGGATTAGGTTTATTTTTTTTTATTTTTGATAATTTGGTTTATTATTTTATGTAATGTTAGACTTTTTTATTTTTTGTAATCTTAGATTAATTTAAATTTAGTTTTTTATTTTTAATTAATGTTAGCTTTTTTATTTTAATTGTAGCTTAGTATATTTTTAATTTAGCTAATTGGGGTTATTTTAGGGGGGTTAGATTAGGGGGCTTAGTAATTTAATTAGTTATTTGCATTGTGGGTGTTTGGGGGATTAGGGGTTAATACATTTATCATTTATTAGGATTACTGCATTGTGTGGATTAGGGGTTAATTCTTTTATTAGGTTTGCTGCAATGTGGGTTAATGGTGGATTAGGGGTTAATATACTTTATTAGGTTTATTGTGATGTGGGTTATTGGCGGATTAGGGTTCATATAATTTATTAGGTTTATTGTAACATAGTTGACCCATTTAATACAAGCAATCATATCCATGAATTCTGTTTATAGACAGAAATGTATCCAAACAATTTTTAAATGTATCTATGGTATTAGCATTCACTACCTCCTTTGGTAATTAGTTTTTTATTGCACTTACAGTGAAAAAATGTTTCCATTGCAGGAGATTCAATCTCCTTTCCTCCAATCTTAATTGTGACCTCTTGTCACAAACAATTTTCTTGGAATAAACAGAGCTTCTGCCATCTCTGTATATGAGCCTTGAATATATTTATATAAAGTAATCATGTCACCTCTCAAACACATTTTTTTCTAAAGAAAACAGACCCAGTTTGACTAGCCTCTCCTCATAGCTTAAATTCTCCATTCCCCGTATTAGCTTAGTGGCCCTTCTCTGAACTTTTTCTAGTTCTGCAGTATCTTTTTGTGCGATCGGTCCCCAGAACTGCACTCCATACTCAAAGTGAGGTCTTTCCAGGGATGTATATCGTGACAGAATTATACTTTCCTCCCTTGAATTAATGCCTCTTTTAATACATGCTAGTATCTTATTAGCCTTTGAAGCCAATGCCTCACATTGTGCACCCATCTTTAGCTTGTTATCTATTACAACTCCCAAATCCATTTGCTCCTCTGTTTTGCTAAGTCTTGTCCCATTTAAATAATAAATTGCTTGCTTATTTTTACTTCCAAAATGTAGAACCGTGTATTTTCCCGGATTAAATCTAATTTTCCATTTTCCTGCCCATATTTCTAATTTTTGCAGATCCCTTTGTAATGAAAGTTCATCCTGCTCTGACCTAATGACCTTACTTAACTTAGTATCATCTGCAAAATAGAGATGTCGCTATTTAATCCTTGCTCCATGTCATTTATAAAAATATTAAAAAGAACAGGGCCCAGTACTGATGCCTGGGGGACTCCACTGATTACCTTTGTCCAATCTGAGTATGATCCATTCACTACTACTCGTTGCTCCCTATCTTTTATCCAGTTATTTATCCATGAGCTAACATTTTCAGCTATTTCCAGTCCCTTAATTTTGTGCATTAATCTCTCATGTGGCACTGTATCAAACGCCTTTGCAAAATCTAAGTATATAACATCCACTGTTCCCCTTTATCTATATTTTTACTTACTTCCTCATATAATCTAATTATATTTGTTTGACATGATCTATTTCTCATAAAACCGTGCTGATTTGAACTCATAATCTTGTTTACACGAATATGCTCATCAATATAATCCCTTATAATTCTTTCAAATATCTTCCCCACTATTGATGTCAGACTAACTGGTCTATAGCTTCCTGGATCATCCCTGCTTCCCTTTTTGAAGAGTGGCACCACATCAGCTTTACGCCAATCCTGGGGGGACCATGCCTGAGGATAATGAGTCTTGAAAAATTAAGAGTAGAGGTTTGTCTATAAAAGTGCTAAATTCCCTTAACACCTTTGGGTGAATTCCATCTGGGGCTGGAGTTTTATTTACTTTAATATTATCCAGTTTTTTCCTGATATCCTCTATACATAACCAAGTTAATGGTA